>NC_092131.1:24189278-24492309 GCF_043159975.1 Macaca nemestrina | reverse complement strand
GGAAAAAGAAGACGGAATTACAAAAGGGTGGAAGGAAACTTTTGGAGACAATAGTTTTGTTCGTTATGTTCGTTGAATATGGTGATGGTTTCACACGTACATGAAACCATATGTCAAAATTTACCAAGTGTACACTTTATGTGCAGTCTATTTTATGTCAATCACGCCTCCATAAAACTTTTTATTTAAAGTACAAAAAGAACCACTCACACAAAGAGTTCCTTCAAGTCACTTGAAATCAAAAAACAATTTTGTTAGAAGGATTTCATGTGGAAGTCCCATCTCTTGTTTCTGCTCATCTTTCACTGGTTGAAAGTTACTCCAATGCTGCCACACATCGTTTAAATGGAGGCCAAGGACCCTATTCTCTAAATTAGGTCACTATGTGTCCAGCTAATCCACAGTGATAGGTTGTGGAGAGATCACAAGACTGTGGCTCAGGGAAAATGAAGATAATGAATTCCGGGATTATCGGCAATCTCTGTCCTGGCTACTCTGTTTCACGAGTGTCTCATCACCTGAACAAGGTCCTGGTTCATTGTGACTGCAAAATCAATATTTTTCTTTCAGGAAAAATAAACCATAAGGAAGAAAGTCGTTTTTTACCTAAAGTGAATTACAGTAACTTATTTATACAGAATTTATTATTTCTGACCTTAGTTTTTCCAAAAGGTATATTTAGCAATTGTCTGGAATGCTCTGGACAATATAATCAGATTTAGTATTCTTAAAAATAAGTTAGAATATGTTGATTAAATCATAGTTTCTCCAATTTAACCACAAAAATCTAGAAAGTAATTTTTCTCACTTCCTGCCCAAAATTTATGCTAGCTTTCAAATCCTTTTTGTGCTATGAATTTTGGATGAGATTTTGGTTTTCTCCTCAACTAATCTTATATTGTCCAATTTTTATTACTAAAATTTTGAAATCTACTGATATCTGGTACTGATATCTGATACATTGATCAGGGCAATATAAGATCTGGGTAAATTTAAATAATTTTTGAATTGTTATATAATTTGTTCTCCCACTACTAATTGTCATTTCTCTTTAATTCGTCTATATTTTCATAACTTAAAAGCTGAAAAATGACCTCAAAATTGTAAGTGAATGTTCAATTTCACCATTATATTTTCTACATGTAAACTTATGAAGTCATCAAAAATAAGATTTTGTATTAAAATAAAAATAATTCTATACCAGGATTTATAAAAATGAGGTTTAAGCTTTGGCTTGTATTTTAATTGTATAACTCAGCCTCGATAATCACATGAGCACATTATCCTACTAGATCCAATATAGATATATAGGATATATCTCTATATAGCCGTATCTATATCCATATCTACACTTATCTATTAAAAGTAATAACAAAAACCGCAATTACTTTTGCACCAACCTAGTATTTATTTATCCCATTCATTCTGTCTATCTGGATAGTCCTGGCTAATACAAACATGATTTCCAATTATAGTCCTAGGGTAAAAAAAATACTTATTTTCCCTCTCAGCCCTTTAATAGTACCATGACATGTTTACAACTCTGTTTGGAATTTAGAAACCTAGCCACAAAATTCTCCTGCCTAGTACTGACCCACATCTCTGTGGAAGACTAAGTAACAGCTTCTCTTTTTTTATTATTATTATTATTATTATTGTTATTGTTATTATTGTACTTTAAGTTCTGGGGTACATGTGCAGTACGCACAGTTTTGTTACATGGGTATACACGTGCCATGGTGGTTTGCTGCACCCATCAACCTGTCACCTACATTAGGTATTTCTCCTAATGTTATCCCTCCCCTAGCCCCCCACCCCCTGACAGGCCCCAGTGCGTGATGTTCTCCTCCCCGTGTCCATGTGTTCAACTCCCACTTGTGAGTGAGAACGTGCGGTGTTTGGTTTTCTGTTCTTGTGATAGTTTGCTGTGGCTATTCTTCAAGGATCTAGAACTAGAAATATCACTTGACTCAGCAATCCCATTGCTGGGTATATATCCAAAGGATTATAAATCATTCTACTATAAAGACAAACACACATGTATGTTTATTGCAGCACTATTTACAATAGCAAAGACCTGGAATCAACCCAAATGTCCATAATAGCTTCTCTTTACTGCTCTCACTTTTCCTCCTTTTTTTCTGTTCTGATTACATTTTCTTTCCTGACCACAGAATTGTGTTTATAATACTGAAGAGAGGGTGGGTGGCACCATCTGTGTCAGCATCCCCTTATTCTACTGTAATGTTAGAAGTCTTAGAGACCCAGTGTAGAACATTCCATCAGGAATTTGAAAAAAAGCTCTATATTGAACACATACTCTAGTAGACCTGTGTATTTCATGTTCTATTTCCTTGTTGGTATGGCCATATGACTTAATTTAGGCAACAAATTATAAGGGGGAGTAAAAGGTGTCACTTTTCAGTAAAAAGGTACCAGAAAATCATGATCACCTCTGTGGTCTTCTCACCTGCCACGATGGTTCTATGTGTGTTGATGATACTGATGTTCTTCAAGGGCAAAGCAGCCTGCAAAGTTGAAGCAATATATTGGGACTGCTGCTCTGGAGAGTGACGTAAGCCCATAGGGAAGTTTGTGAGACTGAGGAAAAAACCTTGATAGGATAGAAATATATTTTCCATTGTACAGACTAAAGGATATAAGGCCCAGACATAGTTCCAGGCAATAAGACAATAGTGAAAAATTAAATGAAGTTCTTGCTATTAGGCATGCGTTCTAGAGAAAGAATGGAGATGTAAAAATATAAGCAAATGGATATAGTGTTATAAGATTTAGAAAGTCAGGAATGAGGCCTTGTGTTATTAGCAATCTTTTTATTCTTCACCAGTTGGATCATAAAAAGTTTTACATTATTATTTTATGTTGTAATTATTTGATCACTAATAAAATTAAATGTTTCATGGGTTTGGTCAGATTTTCATTTCTTTTGTAAATGTTTTACATTGTAAAAGTTTTACATTGTTGTTTTATGTTGTATTTACTTGATCACTAACAAAGTTAAATGTTTCTTATGTTCAGTCACATTTTTATTTCTTTAGTAAATAGACTTTTTATATTTTTTGAGCTTCTTTTTAAAGGTTTTAATATTTTACTTAATATAAAACTAATCTAGATTAAGGATGTTAGGCATCTCTGCTTCATGTGTTGTATTTTATTTAGTAGTCAGTTGCATCTTAATTTACTTCATAATATTCTAATTTTATGCAATTTTATCTTTAATACAGCCAAATCTATTATTCTTGTTATATTTCCAAAACACACTTTCCCATAACATATCAATATTTGCATATATTTTCCTTCTATTTTCTTCATGATGCTTATACTAGAAACAATTCACAAGTCTTTCCCTGTGGCACATGATAAAAAAACATTTGAAAAAATGACTTGCCCATCAGCCTAGGTTGCAGTAAGGGAAGAGGTGGAGCAGAGCCCCGAAATTCACGAGGAACTTGTGTGAATGTGAGAAAAAATGTTTCTTGTTTGACAACTTAGCCTATACTGATTTATGCAATTATTTTTACATTAATTCAGTCCTTGAATCTAACTTTAAACCATCTTGTAGTATAGCATGTGGAAAGGATTTTCTTTTTTTCCTAGGGCAATAAAAATTTCCCAGATCTCTTCTGGCAGTGGGGAAATGTTTTAGATATTTTTAGTAGAGATGGGGAAAGAATTATTAAATCTTAAGTTACCTGTTTAATCCTCATAGTTTTTTTATTTGTTTCTGTATTTTCTTTTTTTTTTTTTTTTTTTTTTTTTTTTTTTGAGACGGAGTCTCGCTCTGTCACCCAGGCTGGAGTGCAGTGGCCGGATCTCAGCTCACTGCAAGCTCCGCCTCCCGGGTTCACGCCATTCTCCGGCCTCAGCCTCCCGAGTAGCTGGGACTACAGGCGCCTGCCACCTCGCCCGGCTAAGTTTTTGTATTTTTAGTAGAGACGGGGTTTCACTGTGTTACCCAGGATGGTCTCGATCTCCTGACCTCGTGATCCGCCCGTCTCGGCCTCCCAAAGTGCTGGGATTACAGGCTTGAGCCACCGCGTCCGGCCTGTTTCTGTATTTTCAAGTAAAATTTCCCCGAAGTTTAACAGTCGTAGTTTAAAATTTTACACCATGTATGTGATTCACTAGCGTTTCGCCGTTGTCTTTCTTAATCATTAAAAATGTTGACATAAACTTTCAAAATGACTGCATAACAATGAAAGATCATAAATATATTAAATAATAAATATCAGTGTAGACTTTTACAATGATAAATCAAGGACTCCACTACAGTATGTCACTTAAACTGAAAATTAATTAACCTTGCCAAAGAAAATATAATAATGAAATATGATTTGGTTAAATATAATACAGATAAATAACTTTTCAAATAATAGTAATAATTATAAAAATGATTTCAAATTTAAAATATCTGGCTTCTTTCCCTTAGCATCATGTTTTAGGGTACATCCAGCTGTAGCCTGTATCAGGACTTCATTTTCTATATATAAACATCATTTAACTCTATAGATGTAACATACTTTTTATTTGTTCATTAGTTGCTGGACATTTGGATTAATTTTCAGTTTTCGTTATTTTGAATAGTGAAATTTATATATGAATATGAAGACAATATTTTGTATAGATACATTTTCAGTTCTCTTGGGAACATAACTAAGAGTGGAATTGCTGAGTCATATAGTAAATTTGTGCTTTATATTTTGAGGAACTGCTAAGTCGCTTTACAAAGTGGCTGCATAATTTTACACTCCCACCAGCAAGGTATAAGAGTTGCAATTTCTCTAAACCCTGGTCAACCCTTGTTTTTTTGCTTTTTTGTATTATACATATCCTAGTAGGTATAAAGTGAATTTTGATTCAGATTTTCTTAATGATTAATAATATTGATCATCTTCTTATATTAGTTAAGGTTTTCCAGAGAAGCAGAACCTAGGATTTGTGTACGTAGATATGCAAGTGGGAATTTATTATAGGAATTGGCTCACATAATTATGGAAGTTCCATGATATTCTGTCTGTAAGCTGGAAAACTAGAAAAGTCAGTGGCATAATTCTGTACTGTACAAAGGCCTGAGACCCAGGAGAGCCAATAGTGTAATTCTCAGTCTCAGCCAAAGGGCTGAGAGAAAGGGGTGAAAAAGGGGTTCTTGTATACACTCTGGAGTCTGAAGGACAGCAGAGTTCTTATGTCCAAGGACAGAAGATGCCTGTCCCAGCTAAAGAAGGAAAAGCAATTTCATCTTTTCTCTGCCTCTTTGTTTGATTTGAGCCCTTAAGAGATTGAATGATGCCCACCCACCTTGGCGAGGATAGATTTTCTTTACTCCGACTAGTAATTCAAATGCCAATCTCTTTCAGAAACATCTTCACAAGCACACTCAGAAATAATGTTTTGCCAGCTATCGGGGGATTCCTTAACCCAGTCAAGTTGAAATATAAAAGAAACCATCATACTTTTCTTGTGTTTATTGAGTATTTGTGTAGCTTTTTAAGGAGAAATCTCTATTTAAATTATTTGCGTAGCTTTAAACTGGCTATCTGTCTTTCTGTTATTAAGCTGAAAGTGTTCTTTATATGTTCTAGACACGGGGCACTTAACAGATAAAGGATTTGAAAATATTGTTATCCAATGCATAGACTGACTTTTCACTTTCCGAGTGGTGTCATGTGAAGTACCAGAAGTTTCTAATTTTGATGAAGCCCAACCTATCTATATTTTTTGCTTTTGTCCCTCTTGCTTTTGATATTATATGTAAGAAGTCATTTTCTAATCCAAGATAATGAAGACTTAACCAATGTTTTATTTCAAGAATTTTATAGTTTGAGTTCTTACATTTAGGTCTTTGGTATATTTCAGGTTAGTATTTAGGAGCGATGTTTTCAATTTCCGTCGCTTGCATATGAATATACACTTGTCCTGAACTATTTATTGAAAAACCTTTTTTATTCTCATTGAAGATCTTTTTGACATTGTCAAAATAAATTTGCCATCAATGTAATAATTTATTTCTAGACTCTCAATTGTTTTGACTAGTCTGAGTTTCTTGAGTTTCCATATAATTTTTACAGTCTCATCAATTTCTTCAAGAACCAGCTGGGATTTTAATGGTGACTGCATAGATCTATAGATTAATGTTGAAAGTAGTGATACAATAATAATATTTTGCCTTCTAAATTATAACATGGGCTATCTTCTCATTTATTTAGATATTATTTAAGTTCTTTCATACTTTACAGTTTTTATATAATATCCTTACCCATCTTTTGTCAAATTTATTTCTATATTTTATTCTTTTGTTATTAGAAACAGATTATTTACATTGTGTCTCTTACTAGTGTGGCCACTCAAACTTTCTGCTCAGTACTTTTCATGTGGTATTTTTTTACATCTATTTACTTTCAACTTATATGTGTTGTTGAATCTAACATGTATCATATCTTGTACACAGCATGTTGTTGAAATGTGTGTTGTTTTTATCCATAGAACAATTTTTGCCTTTTGTTGTAATGTTTAGTGCTTCACATTTAATATATTTATTTTTCAGGTAGGATTTATGACTACCAATTTGTTTCTATGTCTTACATTATTTTTCTTCCAATAGTTGTCTAACCCATGTTTTATGTTAAATTTCTGATATATTCATTTAAATTTCCTCTCATTTATTTTACTATACTTTTCTAGTTACTCTCTTAGCAATTTTTTAAAGGTTACAGTTAACATCTTAACGTAAAATGTTAAGTGTGAATAATATCAACTTAATTGCTCCAGTATACATAAACTTTTATATAGTTCTATTCTTTCACCCTTCCTTTGTTCTGTTTTTGACATACTAATTAGATCTTTATGCATCATACTAATCAACACAGATTAATAATTAATGCTTTATGTAGTTGTCATTTAAGCCAGGCAGAAGGCAATATTTCTAAACAAAAATGCATTTCTCATTGTTCTTCTATTTATGCATGTAGTTACATTTCCTGATGTTTCCTATTTTTTCTGTGGATTTAAATTACTATCTATAGTCCTTTACTGCCGAAAGGCCTCCTTTCAGTCTTTGTTGTGGAGATGTTCTGCTAGTAATGAACTGTCTTAGTTTTGGTTTATCTGCAAATACCTAATTCTCCTTCATTTTGATGGATACTTGGATGGATATACAATTATTTGTTAACAGTCTTTTTTCTCAAAGCCCTTTGAATATGTCATTCCATGGACTTATGGACTCCATTGTTTCTGATGAGAAGTTAGGTGTTAATTTTATTGAGAATCAGTTTTACATTACATGCCACTTTTTTCTGCTTTTAAGCTTATTTCTTTGTATTTCCCTTTCAAAAATTTGACTATGATGAGCCTAGATTTAGATTACTTAAGTATATCCTTCTTGGAATCCATTGATCATCTTGTATGTATAGATTAAAATTTCTCATAAACCCTGAGAAGATGGCCATTATTTTTCAAATTTTCTTTCTTCCTCTTTTTCTCTCTCTGTTCTTCTTCTGAAAATCCCAGTACACGTATGTTGATATGCTTTATGGTTTCCAAAAGATCTATAAGACTTTGTACATTTTTTGTTATATTTTTTCTGTCTGTTAAAGCTCAACTCACATATCCTTATATTCACTGATACTCTCTTTGGCCAGTTAAAATGAATTGTTGAGCCCCTCAAGTCAATTTTTTCACTTCATTTATTACAGTTTTTATCTCCAGAATCTCTATTGGTTTCTTTATTTATAATTGCTATCTCTTTAAAGTTTTTTTCTGTTTTATGAGACATCATATTCATACCTACCTTTATTTCTTTAGACATGGTTTTCTTTAGTTATTTCAATGTATTTATAAAAGCTGATTTAAAGTATGTCTTAAGCTTAATAACTTGCCTTACCAAAGGATGGTTTCTATTAACAGCATCTTTTTTGTGAGAATGGGCCACACTTTTCTGCTTCTTTGTGTGTCTCATAAATTTTGTCGCTGTTGAAAGCTAAGCACTTTAAATAACATGTTGTGTGACATCTACGAAAATCAGATTGCACACCTAGTCAGGGATTGGGATTGTTGATGTTAATTGTTTCTTTTTTGTTTGTTTGGACTCTTTCTGTAATGTTAGTATTCTTTGTTATGTTCAGAAACTGAAATCTCTGCCCCGTTAGCTTAGTGGGCAGCTTTTGATTGGAGCACTCAGTGGTGCTAAATGCCTTGAGCTCTGCTGCCTTGCTGAGGGTGGACCAGGCACTTTATAACTCTGCCTTCGTTTTCACTTGCTGTTTATGCAGAATTTCAAGGTCAGCCATTGGTGAGACATTACGGATTTCTGTGGTGATTTCTGGGCATGTGAACAGTCCTGCACATATCTATGACCCTCTAAATTTTAAAAAATTATCATAATTTTTCAAAGCCCACTATTGACATGTTTTTCCCCAATTTGTCCTTTTGATATTTTTGTGAATCTCTTATTAGCCTCAACTGGCATCACTACCTCAAGCTTAGGTGATGTTAAAGAATAGCCAGGGACTATTTTTGACAAATGCCTTTGATTTTTTTGTTTGTTTGTTTTGCTGAAAGCATGTCCTGAGTTATATCAGCACAGACAAATCCTAAGAATAAAGCTGTTCAGGGACTTTTCATACATGTTAGTGTAGGCATAGACTTCTCTGAGTAACTCCAAATTCATTTGATCTTTTGCAATGACTGCTAAAGCTACTAGGATGTTGGTTTTCATAGTTACTATAATTGCAAGACTGTTGGTTTTCAAGGACACCAAGAACATGTCCAGAGGGGATGGACAAGATTTATTTAAAGTGCCACTAAACTTGCTATACTCACTTGAGATGTACTCATGTTTTCTAGCATTATTCTGGGATTATTCTTGAATTATTGCAGTCTTTTGATTCATTTCAAAAATTTCAGAAATGTTTATTTCATAAAAATTCTGCCAGTATTATCAATACTTTTATGCAGGGGAAGACTTTTGGAGATTCTTACCCTATCATTTGACATCTCCTTCTTGTCACTTAACACAACACTATCATTTAAATTGTATCTAAATAACTACTTACCTTAGTAATTTTTACCATCTCTTTAAATATATTAGCTTCTTCTGGAAAAGTTTATAGTAGAATGTTTTTATCTTTATCACATTTTATTATCCTTTCCTGCAGGTTGAATACAAAACACAACTCTGTTGAACTCGAGAATGTTTTCATAAGCTGTTTAGGTAAATAAATGTGAGCAGAAGAGTGCTTACCAATTCTTGACAGAAACGCTAAGTACCAATGCATACTTCACCATACCCTCACTGTTCTCCCATGAACGTAGATATAGTTTATATGGAAGTTGTGCCAACACTGCAATGAAGACTTTCTGGAAAAATCCACAGTTTATCATAGATGAACCTGTAGAATAAATCACTGAGATTTTGAAGTTTTCTGCTGCAACATAATATACCTTATTCAAACTGATATAGTACCTAGTATACATATGTTCAACAAATCGTTGACTTTTTAATGACATGGCTATATATTCTTCTTAACAATACACAGAGTTTTTGTTACCCATTTGGAAAACAAACAAAACACAATTTTTCTAAATAGCGAGTCAGTGACCTGCATATGACAGTCTGTATAAGATGCTTAAATATCCTGTACATCTCAAAAAAAATTATAAATTAAGTTCCTAGGTGCTATTTGTATTTATACGTAAGGACAGTGAGTTACAGCTTATATATTTGAAATGGTAGGATTAAGGCAGGTATATATAGAACACTTTACAGAAGATTGAAATTCTTAATTCAGTGTTTCATTGTTCTCATTCGAAAACAAAGGCACAAAAAATAGCAATAATGACTCTGTATGTCCCATTCAGAATACACTTTCTTGTTATAAGAGGGTGTATGTGAAAACAGTTCATAAAAGATTATCCCTATCCTAGCATAATGCAATGATATGTTTCATATCTATGTAAACCTTCAAGTGCCCTAGTCTCACAGTCTAAAATTCCTAGGTTTGATTACAGAATAACAAATTATTCTACTAAGAACCAACTTGAGAGCTCATTTTTCCCAGTCCCTTTATCATACAGATAGAGTCTGAGGTTCAGGAAATGTAAATGACTTTTCCAGCAATCCATCCTGGATAAACAAAAACTTTATTCAGCAGGAAAACAAGGCCTTCCAAATCCCTAGACATCTTTGGTCAACATTTAAGAAAAAAAACATGAGGCCAGGCAATGTGACTGACGCCTTAAACCCAACACTTTGGGAGTCCAAGGTGGCAAGATCGATTGGTCCCAGGAGTATGAGACCAGCCTGGGCAACATGGTGGGACCCTTTCTCTACAACAAGTTATAAAATTAGTTGGGCATGGTTGCACATATTTGTAATCTCAGCTACTAAGGAGGCTGAGGTGGGAGGATGTCTGGAACCCAGGAGGTAAAAGCTGCAGTGAACCATGATTGCACCACTGCACTCTAGCCTGAGCCATACGGTGAGACCCCATCTCAAAACAAACAGGAAATAATAATATACAAATATTAGGTGTATATCACATATGTTTTATATGTATATTTTATATATTTACATCTATTGCATATAATAAATACTTGTAAACACACAGAGTAGAGAGTCCTAAATCAAATAATGTCAGAGTAGGCTTGAAAGAAAGACCAAAATGAGTTTCAAACGGAGAAATAATGGCTGTTCATGGATGAGGGTGTTTGACTCTTTTTTTTTTTTTTTTTTTTTTTTGAGACGGAGTCTCGCTCTGTCACCCAGGCTGGAGTGCAGTGGCCGGATCTCAGCTCACTGCAAGCTCCGCCTCCCGGGTTCACGCCATTCTCCTGCCTCAGCCTCCCGAGTAGCTGGGACTACAGGCGCCCGCCACCTCGCCCGGCTAGTTTTTTTTGTATTTTTTAGTAGAGACGGTGTTTCACCGTGTTAGCGAGGATGGTCTCGATCTCCTGACCTCGTGATCCACCCGTCTCGGCCTCCCAAAGTGCTAGGATTACAGGCTTGAGCCACCGCGCCCGGCCGAGGGTGTTTGACTCTTAAAAATCAGCGATTGTAGCAGTAAAACATATTTGATTTTGCATAAGAGTTCATGTTTGGAAGTTGTTTCAAAGATGATGTGTTTTCCTTTAAGTTAATTGAAAAATTGACTGCCTTTTCCTTGTGTAATCTCTCCCTCACTTTGCTTTTAACAGCTGCTTGTTGTAGGTACGAATATATGTGTCATTGCTGTCAGTTAAAATTTTTTTATATATTTTATTTAATTAAAAGTTTAAGAAAATGACATCTTGGAGTTAACCCAACCTTCCCCTACATATACTCCCATGAGTATTACGTAATCACTGCCATTCAAGACCAGTGGTTGTTCTTTGAACAGGACACTGAATTAAGCCAGTCACTCTACACTCAAACTCAGCGTAGTTACCTGAATGACTTGAGAAGATTTCCAATCATGTGGACAGAGAGACTGCACGCTGATGTGAAAAAGAAAAAAAAGAATGAAACCTGAAGATTGTCAACACATCATCAGCCCACAGCTTCTCACCCGTGTCCTAATTCCCAATTGCACATCTTTACTATAACCAAGCAAATGACTCTGCCTTGTCCTCTTTTGAAACATGTCCTGTGGATCAGACAATTCTGTTGCTTTTTTTCCGGTTAATGTTGTTTTAGTTTAGTATCCCACGGCGGGAAAAAAGTTTGTGTTTTTTTAGCGAGGGGAAGGCCTGTGTGAGTATTTGCCTCTGTCTCTGCTTTCCTCAAGGGATTTCCCGTGGCCAGGAACACTGGGTGAGTTTTATGATGCAGACGCTGCTCGCAAACCAGTCATCACGCCTGGGAAAGTAGCGCAGAGGCGGACATGCACGCTAAAAGGAAAACTCTGGGAATTCTTGTTACTTAGCTCTCCCTTAAGCACATAACCACTGTATCAGAGGATCCTTTGAAACAAGACACATGGATTTCACTCTTTTGGCTGTGTCCCTGTTTCAGCAGAACATTAGGTTGAAATCTGCCTTTGACATTTCCTGGGGATTGTATCTCAACTGCTGGCAGATTCTTTGATTCTTTGTGCAGCATCCTTTGGAGTTCTTGTAAAGCTAGATCAGAAATACCCATGAGGCAACACATTTAAGCTATCTTATTAGAAACAAATTTGCAGGCAGCTTTTGCCAGAGTTTGTTGCAGAAGCTTGAACAAGAAACCTATTTGCACACACAGTGTGCTACAAAGGCCAATGTGATCTTTCCAAACTCAAAGTGCTCCCTGGTAAACGGTCTCAGAATTCCTAAGATTGCCCGGATACTCTCAGTCATGAACCACTGTGAATGCCTACTTAAAACTTGGAACACAAATTTGTAAATTTGTTGGGAGATATTGATGTGTGCAAGGTTTGAAAGTGGACACTGCACTTTGTATACTGTCTGTCTTCAGTGAAATCTACATAAATAGATTTTCTGAGGAACCGAACTATTATGAGCTGCTGCTTTTGTTTCTGTTGAGGGGATTTAATTGTTTCGTTTATCATTGCTGTTACATACAAAGTACTACATTCTGAAGAGATAAACACCATGTGTATTTTTGAAACCTTCTCAAATAAATTATGTTGCTTAACCAAATAGACATTTTTAAAATGAATAGTGCTGCTTCAAAGACCAAGCAATAGGTACCTTGGTAATTGAATGGTAATCGGCAATTCCATTTGTAGTGTATGTGGTTATGGTATTTCAGAGGCAGTAACCTACCTTTGGCGATGGCATTATAAAGTATGTGAAGAGGTTATTCTTCAATGTTTTCGGTTAAATTTTTAATTTGATTTGTACATTAACAGGTAAACACCAAAAAAATTAGCATCTATGCCTGTTACATCACATAAAACAGGATTCAGAAAGACCTGTGGAATGCTGTAACTTCAGTGCTTATGCAAAGAGTATAGATATTAATTTTTAAGATATTTTCCAAGTGTTGGTTGCCAGGAAGAAAAATGGATATGTCAGGTTATGCAAGGAGTATTGACAGTTCAAGTGTCTAAAAATTCTTACCCTTTGATTATTTAATGTAATATTCTATTACTTTCTACATAGTTCTTTATTCAGCATTCCATTAAGTGATATCTGTTGAGTTCTTCTATGTTCTAGACACTGTTACAGGCACATGGGCTATATCAGTGTGGAAAAGCACTCTTAGAACTCTTAAGTTTTCATTGGTCCATGATAATAAACAACAGCTATAATAAAGAAATACATTTTGTAGTATAGAAATATAGGAGAAGATAATTGGTGTGGATTTAGAATAACAAGCAATGTGAGGAATGAGAATGGGGTGGAGGGATAGGAGGAAACTAGTTGCATCAATAAATAGAAATCTGGCTTCCTTAAAAAGACTTAAAGAAGATAAAAAGATTGAGCAATGTTTTTTATCTTAGGAAAATCTTTCCAGTTAAAGGGAAATGAATACAAAGGTTCTGGATTCCTGATGTGTTTGAAGAACAGCAAGGAGGTTGTTGCTTGAACAGCTGGCTAGAAGTGGGGCAATGGGGTTGTAGGAGATGAGATCAGATAATGAATATAATATGGGTAGGCAGATCATGTAGAACGTTGTAGGTTATTTTAAATTCTCTGATTTTCTCATTAATAAAATTTCGAGCTTGAAGGATTTTGAGCAGAGAATCTGACTCTCTTGTTTAAAAGATAAGTCTGGCTGCCATTGGAGGGAAAGATACACTAAGTAGAAAGCTATTTCAGGAATTTGTATAAGGCGTGATTGTTACTTAGATGGAATAGTGGCAGTAGATGTGGTGTAAAGTGGCTACCTTCCTGATACATTTTGAAGGATAATCCAAAATAATTACTGATAGATTGGATATGCGTGTGAGAGAAAGCAATTCAAAATGACCAAAAATTTTCTGCAAGGATGGATTTGTCATTGATGAAGATGTGCAAGACTGGGAATTCAGTAACTTTGGTAAGGCAGTGTGTTTGGGAAATATTGGGTCAAAATATTTTTGTTTGGTGATACCCAGTGGCAGTTAAAGCGTCTGCAGTTCAGGAGAAAATGGTGATCTGGACATAAACATGTAGAAATTGTTTATCATTTAGATGGAATTTACTCATGATACTACACAAAATCACTTGGATATGAATATCAACATAAGATGAAGGAAGGAAAGCAAAGGAACAGGAAAAGTAGGAAAGAAGCGAAGCGAAGAGAAGTGAAGAGAAGAGATGATGGGCAGGAAAGGCAAGAGCGAAGTAAGGATGAGCGGGGAAGGATATGAAAGTTCAAAGAAACAGAAGTAGGTTTTTTGAAAAGATAAACAAAATTGACAAACCTTTAGCCAGACCAAATAAATCAAATCAGAGATGACAAAGAAGACATTAAAACTGTAACCGGAGAAATTCTAAGGACCATTAGTGGCTACTACGGGCAACTATATTCCGATAAATTTGAAAATCTAGAGGAAATGGATAAATTTCTAGACACATACCACCTACTAAGATTGAATCATGAAGAAATCCAAAACCTGAACAGACTAATATCAAGTAACAAGATTAAAACTGTGATTAAAAATCTTCAGCAAAGAAAAGCCCCAGACCTGATGGCTTCACTACTGAATTCTACCAAATATTTAAGAAGCTAGTACCGATTCTCTTCAAACTATTCTGAAAAATAGGGGAGAGAATACTTCCAAACTCATTCTAGGAGGCCTGGACAGTATAATTCTGATACCAAAACCAGGCAAAGACATATCAAGAAAAGAAAACTACAGGTCACTCTATTGGATGAATATTAATACAAAAAATTTTCAGCAAAATGTTAGCAAACTGAATTCAGCAACACATTAAAAAGATCATTCATCATAACCAAGTGGGATTTATCCCAACGATACAAGGGTGGTTCAACACATGCAAATCAATCAATGTGATAAATCATATCAACAGAATGAAGAACAAAAAAATACGATCATTTTAATTGATAGTGAAAAAAATTTGATAAAATTAAACATCCATTTATAATGAAAACTCTCAAAAAATGAATACAGAAGGAACATAACAACATAATAAAAGCTATATACAACAGACCCCAGCTAGTATCATACTGAATGGGGAGAAACTAAAAGCCTTTCCTCTAGGATCTGGAACACACAAGGATGCCAACTTTCAGCAGTGTTATTCAACAGTGTTGGAAGTCCCAGCTGGAGTAGTCAGAAAGGAAGAAAGGAAAGAAAGGAAGAAAGCAAATTATCTTTGTTTGCAGATGATATTAGGTTGGTGCAAATGTGATTGCAGTTTTCATTAAAAGTAGTGGCATTTCTATATGCCAACATTTTCTATAACGTGATTATTATACTTTGTATGCCTGTATCAAAATATCTCATGTACCCTATAAATATATACACCCATGAACCTATAAGAATGAAAAATAAATAAATTTAAAATACATAAATACTATCTCCATAAATACCTATTAATGCCTCAACATATCCAAGACGAAGTCACCTGTCCATGTAATAAACCATAAATGTTTCCAAACATTTCTACTTCTAATTAAATCATTGTCTTGGTTTTTGTTTTGTTTTTTGAGATGGAGTCTTGCTCTGTCACCCAGGCTGGAGTGCAGTGGCATGATCTCGGCTCACTGTAACCTCTGCCTCCTGGGTTCAAGCGTTTCTCCTGTCTCAGTCTCCCGAGTAGCTGGGATTACAGGCATGCACTACCACACCCAGCTAATTTTTGTATTTTTAGTAGATACAGGTTTCACCATGCTGGCCAGGCTGGTCAAACTCCTGACCTCAGGTGATCAATTTCTTACTTCCCTGGTTTAGACTTTAGGTATTATTTCTAGGTATCCCCACTATCTCTCCTCCTTCACCTCATCAGATCCAGTCCACGGTTAATCTGTTTATGCGGTTATTCTCAACTATACCTTGCTCAACTTCTATTATTTTTCAGTTTATCATCATCATGAAATTCAAGGTCACATGATCTACTGTGAAATTCAAGGTCAC
Organism: Macaca nemestrina; assembly: GCF_043159975.1. Taxonomy (NCBI): domain Eukaryota; kingdom Metazoa; phylum Chordata; class Mammalia; order Primates; family Cercopithecidae; genus Macaca; species Macaca nemestrina. Next base: position 24,476,287 of record NC_092131.1, on the reverse strand, counting down.
ATGATCCACTGACTAGATTAATTCTGGTTTGCCTTTCTGCTACTAGATCTCTCCCTACTATTCAACTGCCCTCCCACCAATGATATAATACTATTGATTATATCACTTTTCTGCCAAGCAATCTCAGTACTTCATTCTCGAACAACTTGTTAGCCGAACATTTAAAGACCAAGATTCCATGGATTTAACCAGCTTTTATAACCTTTTCTTCCAAACCTTCCCATCTTACATCAAATATTCCTGCTACCTGAACTACAACCCTTTCCCTTAAGGACAACCATATGATTTTTCACTTGCTTTTTCTCATCTGTCCACCAGCAATTCAAGTTATTTCTTCCTTTACCTACATCCTTAGTTTCTCTGCTGGTCAAAATCCAATTCACTAGACATTGCTCCATTTAATGACACTTCCTTAAAACAAAACAAAACAAACAAACAAACAAACAAAAAACTGTTATCCAAAATACCCCAGTGCACGACACACACAAAAATATTCTGCTGTCCTGAATCTTGATAACACTCTCTTTTATATCTTGTTTTGAAAATTAGCTGTTCACTATTTTCTCTGTCCTCCTAGAGTCCAACCTACTTCATCACAGAGATGGTATCATCTTAATTACTATGTTTACAACCTACAAAACCCAATGTCTTATGCATACACTGTACACCTTAAATATTTCATAAACAAATGTCAAAAGAAGGAACTGAAAACTTCATATGATCTTCATCTTACTAAACATTAGGAGGCAGTGTAGATTAATGAACTGAAATTAAGATCTCACGCATTTAGATTTGCTCTCTGACTTCCTCCCATTGTGCATCTATTTCCAGAGGCTAAATAATAAATCACACATGAGACAAATGCAAATTAAATCAATGTTAAGGAAAGTGTTATTAATTCAAAAGAATACATTATAACTACATTTCACTGTTCAATTGTATAAACTATGAATCTGAGTCAACTTTGATGACCATTGTACATGTATCACTGAGGATTTAGAACTAAGAAAATGCTGTTAAAATATGTTCAACATCAGTTAAATAGGGTAACAGTTACACTTATGTAGTTATGTTAAAAAAGCTTTCAAAGTAATACTAAATTAAATAGCATAGTCATTTTTATTTATGTTATATTTTCAGTGAAACTGTTTCATCTCTCCATAACACCACATTTGCCCACATTAACTAAAATATTTTGATGTTGATGTTTTCCATTTTTTTGGCTTTCTAAAAAAGTATTTTGAATCAGTTTCTTTTTTTATTGAGGGATGATTGACAAATAAAAACTACATATTTGTGGTATATAAACTGATATTTTCATGTATGTGTACACTGTAAAATGATTAAATCAAGCTACTAATTAACATAGTCATCACCCCATGTACTTTTTGGTGGTGAGAACACTTAAAATCTATGCTTTTAACAATTTTAGTGTATACTTGTATTATTATTGACTATTTTCAACAAGCTGTACTTTAAATCTCCAGAACTGATTCTTCTAATATAACCAAAACATTGTACTTTTTGACTAACATCAGCTCATCTGCTGTTCCTCCCCTAGCCTCTGTAACTACCATTTGACTCTCTGCTTCTGTAATTTCAACATTTTTAGATTCCACCTGTAAGGAAGGTTGTGCAGTATCTGTCTTCGTCTGGTTTATTTCACCTAGCATAATATCCTTCAGGTTCATCCATGTTGTCACAAATGGCAGAATATTTTTCTTTGTAAAGGCTGGTTGAAAATGTTTCTGTGTGTGTGTATGTGTGGTGTGTATGAGTGTGTGTTTATATGCATTTTCTTTGTTCACTCATCTTTTAGTTGACACCAGCTGATTCCACATCTTAGCCATTGTGAATAGTGCCACAAAACATGGAAGTGTCAAATATCTCTTCCAAATACTGATTTCATCTCTCTTTGATGTACTATATATTCGGAAGTGGAATCAGTGAATCATATGGTAGATATATTTGTAATTTTTTGATGAATCTTCATACTGTTTTCCATAATGGCTATACTAATTCATAATCCCACTAACAGTGTCCAAAGGTTTCGTTTTCTCCAGGTCGTACCAACACTTGTAATCTTTTGTCTTTTTGATAACGTAATGCCTAAGGTTCTTGCCTAACCATGCCAAAGAGTTGGTATGGTGGCTGACCGTGGCGAGTGATAGAGACACTGACCAAGAGAGAGTGAGCAATAGGTTTTATTGAGCAGAGCAAGAGTACAAAGCTTCCAAGGCATGGAAGGGGTCCCGAACCTGTAGCCAGAGTTAGATTATACGATTGCCTTTTAAACTCTTTAAGGTGGGAAATACTTGCAGCGGAAAGATGTTACCAGAGTGAGAAACAAATGCAGTACATTATTTTGTGACATGTCCTAGATTTTGAGGAGAATCGGAATTGCAACTTAGGTTTTATCTACTTTATGACCTTGCAGCGGCATGGCAAAGGTGACAGAATCTTAAAGGACTTTACAAAGTATGTTTACAAGGAATTGAAATTGGGAATATAGGTAAGGTCCAATGGTCACAGAAAAACGGGCAGTTAACATTCCTTTTAGTTTTGGGGGAGGGGGAAGGGAGAGAGGACACAGGGAAACTTACAGCAAAAGTTTTGCTGTTTATAGCTTTCTCAGGGAAGAATACACATGCACAAATCCTAGTGTTAGGAATATTTTAAGCATATATTTTCAGTCTTATTCATCCAGGATCAAAGTAAGTCCTGATGCAGGAAATGAGTGAGTTTTACAGCTCTCTGAGCCCTACTCCACCCGGAAGCCCAGCTGGCACCTCCTCTCAATAACAGCCATTGTATTGGTCTGCTTTCACATTGCTATGAAGAACTTCCCGGGACTGAGTAATTTATAAATGAAAAAGGATTAATTGACTTACATTTCCACATGACTGGGGAGGCTTCAGGAAACTTACAATCACAGAGAAGGAGAAGCAGGTAAGTCTTCCAAGGTAGCAGGAAGGAGAGTGTGTGCAGGAGGAACTGTCATACTTACAAAATCATCAGATCTCATGAGAACTCACTATCACGAGAATAGCATGGGGGAAGCCACCCCCATGACCCAATCACCTCCCACTAGGTCCCTCCCTTGACACATGGGGATTATGGGGATTACAACTGGGTATGAGATTTAGGTGGGGACACAGAGCCAAACCATGTCATCCATATAGTCATTCTAACACATGTGCAGTGATATCTCCTTTTCATTTTATTTTGCATTTATTTGATGATTAGTGATGTTGAAACTTAAAAAAAAATAGCTTTTGGCTACTTTTTATTTTAAGACATATGTATTCAGAGCCTTTTCCCATATTTTAATTGGGTTGTGTGTCTTCTTCCTATTAAGTTGACTGAATTCCTTATATATTTGGATATCAAGTCCTTATCAGATATGATTTCAAAATATTTCTCCCCTTCTGTAGGTCTCTTCATTCTGTTGATTGATTCCTTTTTTACACAAAAGATGTTTAATTTGATGCTATCCCATTTGTCTGCTTTTGTTTTTGATGCCTATGCTCTTAGGGTCATATCCAAAAACTGATTTCAAATCCAATGTCAAAAAGTATTTTTTCTATATTTTCTTTTAGTAGTTTTACAGTTTCAGGTCTAAAATTTAAGTCTTTAATTCATTTTGAGTTGATTTTTGTATATGGCATAAGATAATGGTCCAATTTCATTCTTCTGAATGACATCTAGTTTCCCCACCATCATTTATTGAAGACTGTAATTTCCTCATTGATCCTGGACACTTGGTGAAGATTAATTGACTGTAAATGTGTAAATTTATTTCTAGTCTCTCTATTCTGTACCATTGGACCATATGCCCCTTTTAATGGAAGCAGCATGCTGTTTTAATTACTATAGCTTTGTAGTATATTTTGAAATCTGGTAGTATAATACCGTCAGCTTTTTTTTTTTTTTCTTTTTCAAGATTGCTTTGGCTATGCAAGGTCTTTTGTGATTCCATGCAAAACTTATGAATACTAATTTTTTTTCTATTTTTTGTATTTATATGAAAAATGTCATTGGAACTTTGACATTATACTTGTAGAATTCTTTGGGTGGTATGTATATTTTAGCAATATTATTTCAACAAATTTATGAACACAGGTTATTAAATGGTTATCCATTTATTTGTGTCATCTTCAATTTCTTTTATAAATGTCTTATAGTTTTCAGTGCATTGATCTTTCACCTTTCTGATTTAATTCATTCTTAAGGGTTTTGTAAAGCTATGGTAAATGGAATCATTTTCTTGATTTCTCTTTTTGGATTGTTTATTAGTAGTGAATAGTAACACTACTGGTTTTTGTATGTTAATAATGTGCTTGAACCTTTACTGAATTTGTCACATGCCTTTTATGCAATTATTAAAATGATCACATTATTTTTTTTATCTATTATTATTTTAATGTGGTGTGTCACATTTAAAGATTTATCTGTTTAAACTATCAGTGCATCTTAAAGATAAATTCACTTGATTATGGTAGGTGACCCTTTTAATGTGTTTTTTGAATTCAGTTTGTTAGTACTTTGAAAATTTTGCATTTATATTTATCAGAGATATTGGCCTGTAATTTTCTCTTTTTTTTTTTTTTTCTTTTTTTGTACTATCAATGTCCAACTTTGATATAAAGGTAATGCTGGCCTTGAAAGACAAGTTCCCTCCTTTTCAGCCTGATTCAGCCTCCTTACTCATTATTGGTCTATTCAGATTTACTGTTCCTTCCAGATAAGCTTTAGTAAGTTGTATGGTTTTAGGAATTAGCCATTTGTCCTGCATTTCCAAGTTGCTTGTGCATATCTGTTTGTAGTAGTCTCTTCTGATTTATTTGTATGTTTATATTAATATTAATATATAGTCTTTCATTTCTAATTTTATTTATCTTTTTTGTAGTCTAGCTAAAGTTTGTCAATTTTGTTTATCTTTTCAAAAAGACTCTGTTTCATTTATTTTTATATTGCTTTTTCAGTCTCCATTTCATTTGTTAATATTTCTACTCCAGTATTTATTATTTCTGACATTCTGCTGATTTTGGAGTTAGTTTGTTCCTTATACAATTCCTTGAGATATAAAGTTAGATTATTTGAGATCTTTCTTTTCTCTTAATGTCTATCACTATAAACTTGTCTCATAGAACTGTTTCTGCTGCATCCCATAAAGTTAGGTGTGTTGTGTTTTCATTTTCACTTGTCTCAGCATCTTTTTTATTTCCCTTGTGATTTTTTGCCTTTGGCAATTCGTTTTTCAGAAGTGTGCTGTTTAACTTCACATATTAATGAATTTTCCAATTTTCCTTCTGTTATTGATTTCTACTTTCATAATGAAAATTTTACTTTAAATGCAAACTATGAATTTTCACAGAATCTTATTGTACTGCAAGTAAAATAATGTTTTATCATTCACTGGCATTCAGAAAAGATACTCTATGGAATCCTTTCCCATGAATGTATCCTTTTGGGTGTTTCATTAAAATTCATAATACAATTTTAAAAAATAAAGTTTTCTACTCAAATAAATTAGGAATCACTGGGTTTGCATTTTTTAACACAAAATTTCACAATATTTTAGTTACTGATTTATTCGATAAATGTCCAAAAAGGGATATGCTTATCCTAGCTCTCAAAATATATAACTGTGAAGCAATAATATTTTTCTTATGTATGTAAAGTCATATCAACCAATCTACTAATGTACTGAGAAATGCACTTTGGAAAATATTGATATTACTGTTTAAATTAAATGTTTCCATTTGCTTTGTTAGCTAGTGTGCTTACATTTTAATACTTATATTAAACAGTTGTTGTTCTGTGGTTTGTTTCATTTATTTGTCCTGTGTGATAGCAACACCTCAATCTACTTCAAGGAGTTCTTTTTAATTTAGCACATAAATTATGAGAATCACAACTCCTGCCGGGCGCGGTGGCTCAAGCCTGTAATCCCAGCACTTTGGGAGGCCGAGACGGGCGGATCACGAGGTCAGGAGTTCGAGACCATCCTGGCTAACACGGTGAAACCCCGTCTCTACTAAAAAATACAAAAAAACTAGCCGGGCGAGGTGGTGGGCGCCTGTAGTCCCGGCTACTCGGGAGGCTGAGGCAGGAGAATGGCGTAAAAACCCGGGAGGCGGAGCTTGCAGTGAGCTGAGATCCGGCCACTGCACTCCACCTGGGCGACATAGCGAGACTCTGTCTCAAAAAAAAAAAAAAAAAAAAAAAAGAGAATCACAACTCCATCCCATGGGCCAGTAATGGATTATAATCACCCAACCTGTGTTAATTGTGTTTTCTTCCTTGGAATTTTAAGTGATGTGTGGAAAGACAAAAAAAAAAACAAAGAGCTGATTTATTCCAGTAACAGCATCCTGAAAATACTGTTGAGTTAGGTCGATAGAATAACCAGCACCACTATCCCTTGCCTACTATATATGTATTATATATATAATACATATAATATGTATATATAGTTATGTATAAAGATGCTCATATATATTACATATACATGTGTATATATGTATATGTATAATGTATACATGCATATATGTATATAATATGTATATATTAGAACATTTTGTATAAATATTATATATAATGCACATTGTATATATTATGCATTATATGATTCTGGGGATTACAACATTTATATATACATAGTATATACATATATACTGTTATATGTTTACATACAATACATCATAATATGTATATATGATATATTGTGTATATTATATATCATTGAAATATATGTTATTCATGTATTATGTATATTATATGGAAATGTATATTATATATAATAGTATATACATATATAATTATGTGTTTAATAATATATGTATATGTATTATATATAATACATATTTAAGTATATTATATATGATATAATAAATATATACAGATATTATATATAAATGTTATAATCCTCAGAATCTGTGGCTAGGTGGGCATAATGTAATCACGAGGATCCCTGAAAGCAGAAAAGGGACACAGAAGAGGTGGAACCAGAGAAGTGAGAGTGTGAAAAGGGCTTTTCCTGATCTTGTTGACTTTAATGTTGAAGCAAGGGGTGACAGGCTAAGGAACGTGTGCAGCCTCTCAAAGTTGAAAAGGTCAAGGGAAAAAGTTCTCCTTAAGGCTTCCATAAAGAAAATAGTTCTGCTGAAACCTTGATCAGACTTCTGAAACTACAGAATGACAAAATAATTCATTTGTGTTGCTTTAAGCCACTAAATTTGTAGTAATTTGTTACAGTAGTTGATCACAGAAAATTAATACAATGGCCAGGCACAGTGGCTCATGCCTGTAATTCCAGCACTTTAGAAGGCCAAGATGGGCAGATCACCTGAAGCCAGGAGTTTAAGAGCAACCTGGCCATCATGGTGAAACTCCATCTCTACTAAAAATACAAAAATTTGTGTGGAGTGGTGGCATGCACCTGTGATCCCAGCTACTCAGGAGGCTGAGGTAGGAGAATCGCCTGAAACCAGGAGGCGGAGGTTGCAGTGAGCTAAGGTGGCATCACTGCACTCCATCCTGGGCGACAGAGCGAGACTTTGTCTCAAAAGAAAAAAAGAATTAATACAACAAGACTTCTATCTTGATTTCTGAAATAAGCACTGGTTTTGTCCATTTCTGAATGGTTCTTCAACTTTCTCTTGCCACATAATTTATCTTAAAGCAGTCTTAGAAACTCTACTTTTGTTAAACTTAAGCAGAATCATTTTCTGCAACTTTGTAAAAAAAAAAAAAATTAAGATGTCCATCCACATATTTTGATTGTCTTTTGTCTTCATTAGATTAAAATATTTCATAAAAAGTTGTAATTTATTCTAAATATAAATGAAATATACAATCTTATAAATTTTCTTATTCAACAAATATATGCTGCTCATGATTATCTGAATTCATAAAAATTTACAAAAAGAATAATTCACAGAGGAATAGGTACTACAAAAATTTTATTGGAAATAAAAATGGAATAATATGAAATTACTCATGAAGCATTAAATTTTTTCTTTCTCTCTGAGACCTTCTTTAAATGTACGCCTACTATTAAATAATTCTAATGTAGCAGTTGTATAATTTTTATTTTCATCTTGTACTTAAGCATTTTGTATGTCAGCACACTATCTTTATTGCTTTTATTTTTACTGGCAGTACAATATTTCATTGTTATGCTAAAATTCATGACTATTATCATTTATATTATTTTAATTTTTAAGATAGTAGTAAACGTTATTTCCCTTAAAATAAATTCCCATGAGTTGTAATTTTTTGTACAAAGCCATTAATCTGATTCTATCTATGAATTGTTTTACAAAAGTTTGTAGTACTAAACACTGGGATAAACTATATATGGGTGTGAAAACATTGCGTCATGTTTTTGCAAAATTTGAGACCATCCCCTTTTTCTGCATAAGACAATTCATGGAAGTCAGTAGGCAACTTATTTTTCTATCCTACTGGACTTCTGTCTTCACTATTGATGTTAAGAAGTTAGCTGTCAGCCAAACGTTTATGCCTCTTCTATGTGTGGGTGTATGGATGTGAAAGGGGGTACATTTTTTTTAGATATTTCACAGATAATTTCTTTGTCATCAGTATTCTGTGGTTTAATTATATTATGTCTAGGTGTGACTTTATTTTATTTACGCTTCCCAGGATTCTGATTAAGAAAAAGTTTTAATTGATTTATTTAGCTGGCTATATTAAAAAATTAGTGTTTCTCAAAAATTCTGGAAATGTTTTGGTTAATGTGTCTTCAAATCTTTTTTCACTTTTTTTTTTATTGGAACTCTGATTTAACGTATATTCATCTTTACTATCTTGTACATCCATGGCTCTTCAACACATCGTATTTTCCATTTTGCTTTCTTTATTTAAAACCTGTTATATTCCTTATTTTTAATCTGATGCTTACTTACATTTTGATAATTTTAATAATTGTATGTATAAATATATGTGCATGTGTGTATACATACATTTATATATTTTAACAATTTTTAAGCAAATTTAATTTATACTAAAATCTATATATTTTATTATTCAGATGTACGAGCCTTTCTTATCTCTGTGAACAATTACTGTGTTAATTTATATCCACTTCCACTTTCAAAATCATCAGGATTTTAAATCTTCTAGTATTAATTTTGATTTATTATTTGTCAATTATGCTTTCTTATTTTCTTAACTAATTTGTGACTTTTGAACATAAGGTTTCATTCTTTTGTGAACCTATGGAAATTCAGTGGGCATATGTTGAAGTTGAGTTGCTTTAGACACCATTTTCTTTTACCATCATTTAGTTGTCTGGATGCCCTAGAAATTTGGATCATTTTAAATTAAATTACTGGTTAAGATTTTTTAAATGACACAGTGTCTTGGTTCATTGTGGTCTGCTATTACAAGTTACCATATACTGGGTGGCTCATAAAGAACAGAAATGTATTTCTCATAGTTCTGGATGCTGTGAAGTTCAACATCAATGTATTGAGAGATTCCATGGGGAGAATCTGTCTCTTGCTTCATACATTGTGGAAGTCATTTTATTGTGTTCTCACATGGATAAAGGAGCTATCTTGTGCCCCTTAAGGAGGGCACTAATTCCACTCATGAGGGTTTCACACTTATGAGTTAACCATCACCCCAGAGCCCCACTTTATAAAATCGTTGCCTTAGGGGATGGTTTCCCAATATATAATTTTCTTTTTTTGGAGTGGAAAGTGAAAATATTCACACCATAGCACATAGGTCCTTTAAATTCGGACCACAGACCTGAAGGATTGTTTAAAAAGAGAGAAAAGGGACTTTAAATAACCATTATTTACTTTTAAATAAATTTACACACGCAAGTAAAAATAGATGTTTTAACAATCTGCAATAATATCTAAATGAGAGAACTGCTATGTAACGAGAAATTTTATTTCTCTTAGGCATTGCCCTATAGTCATTTTGAAAATGGCTAAATATTGATAAGAACAGTGAGATGGATGACATTTTAATTTACCCTCACCCTATGCAGTGCTCTCTAGTCCAGGTATAGACTTGTAAAATATTAGAGCAGTCATGTTCCTGGTACCAAGGCAACAGAATAGAGTTGCTGTTATTTCAAAGACTCATTCTAATAATAAAAAAATAAGAAAGAAAGAAAGAAAACAAAAACAAAAACAAAACAATATTATCTGACCTGTCTGGAGGTTCTCTGGAAACTCCCCATATAAAAAGCTTAACTTTTTAGACATTGTTCAAACACACATTATACTAGAAGCTTCTCCTGGGGAGCATTTGTTGAAAATATTTACAGGCAAGTGTAACGTTGCAGTTGTTGGAGTAATGGATAAAAGTTGTGTCAAACAATACATTAATCAAAAAACTTCAATGGAAAAGCTGAGAAAAGGGATGCTGTATTAATAACCTAGGTGTGTGTCATAAGAAAATAACATCGATTGGATGGATTGAACAACAGAAATTTATCTCATATAGTTTTGGAGGAATTTTGCCATCAGGGTGCTACCACCATTGGTTTCTGGTGAGGGATCTTTTTCTGGCTTGCAGATAGCGATCCTTTTACTGTGTCCTCACATGTTGGAGAGAGAGGAGATCGATCTCTTCTTCTTATAAGGTCATAGTCCATTGAATTAGAGTTTCATCCTTATGACATTATTTAACTTTAATGCCTCCTAAAGGCCCTCTCTCTGAATACAGTCATACTGGGAGTCAGGGCTTAAATATGAATTTGGGGATAGGATGACACAATAGAGTTTATAGCAGATGCTATAGCACTGTTGAAAAGCATTGACATATTCCTGGGAATATAGAATTCCATGATTACTTGTGCGGCCGTGTGCATGCTCAGGAAAGACCTGAAAAGGCCTCAAGCTCTCACTTCTAGTTGACATTGACACTCTGCACAAGTAGGATTTGATAGCTAAGGCAAACTGGTAAATGGCAAGGCTGAGTGTTAAGGGTATACCATGACATGCACACCACATTTTTTTAAAATATAGATAATTTATTGAGTTGGGGTATTTAAGGACAACTCTCTTTCCAGTCATCAGCTGACCACTAAGGCAACCAAGCAGAAACTTCAGTGGCCACACAAAATAAGGAATACATATTTTATAGAATTTATAAATGGTTTAATCAGACATAACCCTAATGTAAGTCAAAGAGCATCTCTATTTGAAGAAATTTAAAAAACTTCCCAAATCTCATGAAAATTATTAATCTTCACATTTAAGAAGCTCAACAAGCTTCAATAAAGATAAATTCAAAGATATGTAAGTACATGTAGACACATCATAATCAAATGGCCAAAACAAAAAAGATACATATTTGAAAATAGAATGAACCGACTCAACACACACAAGAATCCTCCATAAGGTTAATCATCATTTTTTATGAAAAACTATACAGCCCAAAAAGCAATGAGATGACACATTTAAAATGTGCAAGTAAAATAACTGTAAATAATAATTCTATATGTGTCAACATTTTCATTCAAAAAAATGCAACAGAAATTATGATATTTTGAGATAAACCAAATTCTGAGAGTGCTGTTTCTAGAAGACCAAGGTAAAACAAATGCTAAAATGTGTCCTATAGTCTGAAGTCAAAAAACATTAGAAAATAACATAAATCCGGATAAAAATTAAAGAGTACCAGTAAAGGTAACTACATAAGTAAAAATAATAGCATAAATGTACTTTAGATTTATGACTCCTCTTTATTTTTTTCTGATCTAAAGGGCAGCTGCATAAAGCAGTAACTACAAAAGTAAAGTTTGTACACACTGTATACAGATATTATAATACAATACTGGCATAAAGGAAAGAGTAGAACAGAGCTATACATGAACGAAGTGTTTGTGTACGATTCATATTAGTCCCTGATGGAGAAGGGAGAGAGTGAGGAACCCAGCAAGCAGAATGCTCCTCTTCTGCCTGCTTTGTTCTAGCCACACTGGCAGTCCATTGGATCCCTGCTTCTCCTCATTGAGGGCAGGTCTTCCTTTACCAGTCCACTGATTCACATATCAATCACCTCTGAAAACACCCTTAGAGAAACACCCAGAAACAATGCTTCACCAGCCATCTAGGCATCCCTCAACCCACTCAAACTGCCACCTAATATTAACCATAACACTGTTGAAATTAAAGTGGTATTAATGTAAATACGTTCTTATAAATTGAGAAGTTAATCCCCAGAGCAGTCAGTAATGAAATAACTGAAAATATGCATTGACACAATAGGAAGAAATAGATGTATCAACGAATTAAAATGTCATATGATATATAGAAAAAATACAGCTAAATGTCAGATTTACAGCTAAATATCAGATTTACAACTAAATGTCAGATAACTCCTACGTTATCAGTAACTCTATGTAATATACAATTGACCCTAGCACAACAGAGGCTAAATTATGTGTGTCTACTTACATGCAAATTTTGTTCAATAAAAGTTACACTAATGTACCTGTCTCTGTTACCTCAAGTTCCACCTTCTCTACCTCTTCCACCTTTGCCAACCAGAGACAGCAAAATCAACCCCATCTCTACTTCCTTCTCAGGCTACTCAATGTGAAGACTAAGAGGATGAAGAATTTTATGGTTATCCACTTCCACTTAACAAAAAGTAAATATATTTTCTCTTATGATTTTCTTAATATTATTTGCTTTTCTCTAGCTTACTTTAAGAATGCAGTATACAATATATATATAACATATAAAATGTATTAATTGACAGTTTGTAATATCAGTAAGGCTTGGGGTTAACAGTAGGCTATTAGTAGTTAAGTTTTGTGGTAGTTGAATGCTATACATGGCTTTTCAACTATGTGAAGGGTTTGGCACACTTACCTGTCACAATGTTAAAGGGTCAACTGTAAATAATTTAAACATTTTAATTAAAAGGCTGAGTCAGGAAGAATATTAAGATATAGGACCCAGCTACATACTGCCTACTTTAACCTCTATATTTAAAGACAAAATAGCTTACAGTAAAAGATAAGAAAAGATTTGTCATGCAAACTGAAATTTCAAAAGAGTTGGAGTGGCTATACTAATTACTAAAAAAACAATGTAACCTAACCCAACACGAAAACAAGAAAAATTTCTGGAGACAAAGAAGGATATTTTATGATAATAAAAGTGTCAGTTTGAGAAGATATAGTAATTATAAACATTTATGCAACTCATAAGAAAGCCCAAAAATACATCAAACAAAAGCTGTAAAGAATTAAAGTTTAAATTTAAAATTCAACAGTAAGAGTTAGAGACTCTAATATTCCTCTATGAATAATAGATATAATGACTAAACAGAAGCTCAACAATAAAATAAAAAACTTGAACAACACCATACAGCAACTAGAACTAATAAGTATCTATAGAACTAGCCACCCAATAACAGCAGAATACACATTCTTATTAAGTGTACATGCAACATTCTCCTGTAGAGACCATATGTTAGAACATAAAAAAAGTCTCAATAAATATGAAGGGACTGAAATAATAGAAGGTATGTTATTCTCACAATAGAAGGAAGCTAGAAATCAATAGAATAACATTTAGAAAATTCAAAAATATGTGGAAATTAAAGAAATAAAAGCTCCTATACAACTAATGAGTCAAAGAAGAAATAGCAAAAGTAATTAGAAAACACTGTGAAGTGAATAAAAACAAAATCCCAAATTATCAAAATTTATGGGAAGCATCTGAAACAGTGCCCAGAAGGAAAGTTAGAGATGTAAATGCTTACATTAAAGAATTTTTAAAATCTCAAATTAATAAGCTAACATTCCTACCTTACATATCAAGAAAAATAAGAGAAAATTAAGCCCAAAGCAAGTAGAAGTAAGGAAATAATAAAGATTTGAGAGTCAAGAATAAATTACCAAAATTTGATTCTTATAAAGATCAACAAATTGAGGAAATTTAGCTACACTGCTCAAGAAAAGAAAAAAAAAAAAGTAGGCCGGGCGCGGTGGCTCAAGCCTGTAATCCCAGCACTTTGGGAGGCCGAGGCGGGTGGATCACGAGGTCAGGAGATCGAGACCATCCTGGCTAACACGGTGAAACCCCGTCTCTACTAAAAATACAAAAAACTAGCCGGGCGTGGTGGCGGGCGCCTGTAGTCCCAGCTTCTCGGGAGGCTGAGGCAGGAGAATGGCGTGAACCCGGGAGGCGGAGCTTGCAGTGAGCTGAGATCGCGCCACTGCACTCCAGCCTGGGCAACACAGCGAGACTCCGTCTCAAAAAAAAAAAAAAAAAAAAAAAAAAAAGAAAAAAAGTAAGAAGAAGAAGATTCAAATTACTAAAGCTAGAAATGAAAGAGGGAGCATTACTCCCCTCTATAAGGAAAGAAAAATTAAATGAGTACTGTAACGATAGTATGCCAAGAAATTAGACAACCTTTTTGAAATGGACAAATGCCTAGAAAGAGAAAACTACCATAACTGACTCAAAATTTTTTTTAAAAGTAGACTTACAACAAGTAGAATGAGTGAATTAGTGATTTAAAGAAAAGCAAACCCTAAAATATTAACTTTCCACAAGAAAAAGCCAAGGAATGAATGGCTTCAATTGTGAATTCTAGCAAAAATTTAAAGAAGAATTTGCATCAATTTTTCACAAAATCTTTTGAAAAATAGAAGATGACGAGCATTTCTGACTCATCCTTGGGGCTAATATTGCTGTGATATTAAAACTAGACAAAGACATTAAAAGAAAAGAAAGCCACAGAACAATATCAGCTGTAAATATAGATGCAGCAATTAAACATATTTGATTATCAAAATAATTTGATACAATCCAAAAACTATGCATGATAAAATCACTCAGTAAACTAGGAATAGATATTAAATTTCTGCAACTTAATAAAGGGCTTCAATGCTAAATCCGCAAATAACATTATACTTAATGTTGAAGACTGAAAATTGTATTCTTCAGATCAAAAACAGCATAGAGGTGTCTTCTCTTATTATTTATATTCAACACTGTACTGATGGTTCTAGTCAAGAAAATTACAAAAGGAAATGAAACAAAAGGCATACAGTTAACTGTAAGTAAGTACAGTTAACTATATTTATTTGCAGATAATGTAATCCTCTAGAGAGAAACGCCTAAAGACACACACACAAATAATAAAAATTACCAGTCATTAAAAAAAAAAACCTAATATGTCATTCTTTTCTTCAGTACTTTTTTACTTCCATAGACCAGTTTTACCTCTTATCTAGCATTCAAGGTATTGTGTTTATGATCTAATACTAATTAATATAGGCTGTTACAAAGATACACATCTTATTATCTAATTAATATCTTGAGGGCATGGTCAAGATATTAATTAGACCTTGACCTAAAAGAAGTTATTCCTTTCTTCTTTTACTCCTTCCTCTTTTATTATTTTCTTCATTTTTAACAGTTATGATATATTTATTATATATCTAATCAGTATAAAATAACAGTGCTTGGCTGAAGATAGGTACCTACAAAATATATATTAAAGACATTTTTTAAAATGATACTGGATGAGGGTTTTTTTTTTTGCTTGAAGTCACAAGATTAGTATGTCTACTTGAGATTGAGATTGATTCAAATCTATATGTGAACACTATATTAAAATACAGTGTTTATAACATTTTAATTATTTTTCTAACATTTAAATAGTTATAGGTTAAGATTAAATGCTACCTAATATTAGATACCTATTTTTTGAAAAGCAGAATATCCATTGATCTATTTGTGTGTCTGTTTATATCTGTAAATACATACACACACACACAAATATACACACCCACACACACATATATATACACAAAAAACTGTGTTTTATGTGTCTATTTACATGGTAGGTCTTTTGTTTTAAGTGAATCAAGTAAGATTACACATTTTAGAGCTCTAAGTAAGAGGACATAGTGAATTTTCATTTCTAAATTGTCCAATTAATATGTAACGTAGTCTTTAGAGACAAGAGCAGGATCTCTTCCTTCTTATGATAATTTCTTTTACTCTCTGGTCCAGGGTATAGTATTCACAGGTAGCAATAAGTATCAATAGATTTGGAGGACTTCCCTTTATCAGTCTCAGAATAAGTGATAGTATTCTTTACTGATGCTTCCAAGAACATTAAAATTAATCGGTCTGTCTTCAAACTTGCATTCGTTGAACCAATAGGAAAATATAATTTTGAGAAAGTATTTGTTTTCCAAATTGAACTTAACATATGAGTTATATTAATATAGTCTATTTCATTATATACATCAACAATATTTTATAGATGTTCTGTTATTTATTTGACAGAGAAACCAATTAAGACACAGAAATGTCAGGTAAAAAGCTCAACTTTTCAGATCTATTAAATAGTGAAACCATGATTTTAACCAAAACGTCTAATAATTTTACTGTGCCACGTCTTAACATTATATTAAGAGACGATTCTTGAAATCCGTTTGGTGATGGAAAATAAAGTTTGTATTCTCTTGAAAAAGTATTGTGGCAAGAGTAATGAATTCTGGGTGCCTCCAATTTTTTTATATATTTGAAGTCGAGATTAAAGAAATGTCCACTTTCTAGCATTATTTTGCAGATCTAATGAGATAATATATGTGAACTCTCCGTGGAACACGAAGAATGTTCCATTTATGGCTTTGTTTTTGTCTACTATTGTATTCAAGAATACAGTTGAGACCACACGCTGAAGACCTCAGATTGAAGATTGACCAGCACATTTTATTCCCTAAGTATCTTGTAGAATAATACCGTTGTCCAGATGAGTCATTTCCAAGCAGTTTTTATCCCACATTTGAAGGATTATCACATTTTTTAAAATGTTATATCAAATTGTAATTAAGTATATGAGTACACAAAGCCAGATTATGCCCTGGGTATTTTTTTGTCCATGAAATGGCCTTTCCTATCTTTAGAGCAGGACTTTTGCCTGGAGCTGTCTTTAATAATACATTAAGCGTTAAGCGTATGAGCAGAGCACAAGCACGTTCGATTTTTTTGGTGCCCTGAATTCCAAATTCATATATACCTGCACTCATTTCTTTCAAAGAAATTGAATCATTTAAATGCAGAATTTCTTAATTTTTCTTTGCTGTGTGTGTATATAAAACACATAGTTTTTTACATATTATTTTTAATTGGTAGTATCTTAACTAATGCTTTCAACTTTTCTTAAAACTAGACTTTCCAGAGTTTTTTAAAACTGTTAAAAATAGAAAAAAAAAAAAGTTTCCACAAGTTAAATCGGAAACAAACATAGCCTTTTTGTAAGTGGCACAGTTCAAACTGGGTAACATGAAAAGTAATTTAAGTACCATCATGAACCAGTTCAAATTCAATAGGGGACAATTTCAAGAAGGATCTTGTTTTTGCTGCTTCTTCTTCAAATCATACTCAATGCACTAGGTATTGTTCCCTAAAAGCTCAATTAGGTGCCTAGGCTGAGCACTGTGGGACTGCCTGGATCAATTGTGCATAGGCCAATGAACATCCATCAATAAAATGATCAGAGTTGAAATACATCTCACTTATAACTTCTTTCTAATATTCTAAGAGGAAACTGTAACTATATTTTCCTTTAGCTCTGCCACTTAGAAGCTGGCAGAGGAACAGAGCTTTAGTGGAATCCTCCTGATTGGATGAATTGGTGGGCAGGAGCTTGAGACATAGGGGACTAAGACTGAGCAAAATCTGATTAATCTTCTAACAATAATACATATTGCAATTCCAGAGTTATAATGTTGGCCACTCTGAAAAATGCCAGAAAGTTTGTGGCTACTCACTCAGATTCAAACAGTGTCATGGAAGAAGTTTCCTTTCCTCCAAATTTTTCACCTGAATTCAAACCAAGGGATAGAATGTTGTCCTAGTACATAGAATGACCATAATGATTCCAGTGGACAGATCCTGAGGGACTCTCCCTCCAATATTTTTCCATTTCCTAGTATTCACAACTTTGTATAATTCCCTCTTTTTGAGTGGGGAGTGGGACTGGCAAGTTGTTTGTAACCAATAGAATATGGCAAAGGTGATAGGATGTCACCCTCATGATTAGTTTACATTCTGTAGGACTCAGTCTTAGCATACTTCAGAGGGTTGCTCTCCTGCTTGTCTTGAAGAGGTAAGTCTCCCTGTTGTGAGCACATAGAGAGGACCACATGGCAAGCATCTGTGGACAGCGTAGAGAAGCAGACCACTACCACAAATGCAAAGACTTCAGATTTATAATTACGAGATGGAGTTTGCTAACAACCTGAGGGAACTTAGAAGCAGCTCTTTCCAACCTACACGTCTAGATAAGTAGGTAGCCCAGCCATTACATTGATTGCAGCCTTTACAGACCTTGATCAGACAATTCAGGTAAATTGTGCCTGGATTTCTGACCTATGGAAAATATAACATAAAAATGTTTGTTTTAAGCTGCTAAGATTATAGTAATTTTTTATATGTCACTGAGCACACATACAATAATGAAGGAATAATGCTCATGCATACAGCTGACAGCACAGATAACCGATTAAAATGCTGAGACCTTATATGTATACATACGTGAATATCTAAGTTTGTCTCAGTGAACATTATTTTACATAGCACTTAAGAATATGAACTCTGAATTCCTGGGATGAAATCCCAGCTCTTCTACATTCTAGCCTTATGGCCCAGAGCAATCCATGAAACCTCTCCGAGCCTCAGTTGTTTCATCTGACAAATTGATAATAATTTTATCTATTTTGCAGTATTGCTATGAAGATTGGATGAGTAAATAGCATGCTGAGTCTATTTGTTGAATTATTAAGATAAATATTTTCATTTTCTCAGTATAAATGTACTGTAAATTGTGTTATTACTGCCAAAATAATTAAGCTTCATAAAGGAAATAAATAGCTCCTCTCACTGTACCTTGAATTAATGTCAGGAATGGTACAGGCTGTGAAACAATAGAAATGTGCAGGTGCCCACAATAGAAAGAAAGTTAATTCAATGAAAGAACAAAAGGAACAATGAAAAAATGTCATGGATTTGCAGCAGATCACACATGTCACAGAAGGAGATCTCTTAGAACTTCACTTTCAGAGAAAATATGTTACCTACTGGTAAAACAAAGTTTCAGTGGGGAAATTTTGGCTCAAGGAAGCTGTAAAAGAGTGAAAAAGTTACCTAATAAAGATACACAAACAGTACAAAGAATGATTAGTAAAGGAGTAATTATAGCAATAGTGAACTTTAGTGGAATTCTCTAAGACAAAAGTCATGAAAAACACTAAGAAAGAAGACAATCTCATATCTGTTTCAGCCACAATAGCCAACATGTGCAAACAACTTAAGTGTCCAATGATAGATGAATGGATAAAGAAAATACACACACACACACACACACACACACACAGGAATATTATTCAACCTTAAAGAAGAAGGAGATTCTGTCATTTGCAACCACATCGATGAGTCTTGAGGACATAATGCTAAGTGAAATAAGCCAGCGACGGAAAGACAAATACTGAATGATCTCACCTGTATGTGGAATCTTAAAAAACCAAACTCATAGTAACAGAGTAGAATGGTGATTACCAGGGACTGGAGGAAGGGAGAAGAGGAGGATATTTGTTATAGGAGCTATGAGGTATGAGATGAATAAGTACTGGAATCCTAACACACAGCATGGTGACCATAGTTAATAACAATCTGCTGATTTTTGTGAAGAGAGTAGATTATAACTGTTCCCACCACACACACACACACACACACACACACACACACACACAAATGTAACTATGTGATGTGATATGTTTCTTAATTTGTGGTAATCACTTCACAGTGTATACACAGTATCAAAATATCATGTTGTATAACCTAAATGTATCCATATATATTTATAAATCATATCTCAGTAAAGCTGGGGAAAAGAAGAAAGAAAGCATAGCAATGAGTCACTCCTCATCCAGGCACATATTTTACAAAAATAGGCCATAGACCAAACTCAGCTATTCCTGGATGGAAAATTATTATCAATTGCTTTATGATGTTGCTTTGATGTTGCAAATACTTTGTATTTCTGGTGTTTATATATACTTCCAATAAACGGTACATCTGTGTATAAATGCATCTACTATGCAATACTGATACTGGCAAAACAATTTTATAAGATATTCAGACAACTAATGCAGTTTCTCCCTGAAATCATCTTCCTCAATGGATTAGTGCATGATTAATTTTTCCTTGGACTTCTTTCTCAGATATAAATGTTTTACTCAAATTCTTGCAACCAAGATGAGACAATGTAGTTGGAACAGTCAGAGTTTACATGGCCTTAATTTAAAGAGGCATTGTCTTTGGCCAACTTTTTTTTTTTTTCAACAGAGTCTCCTTCTGTCTCCCAAGCTTGAGTGCAGTGGCGCGATCTCAGCTCACCGCAAGCTCTGCCTCCTGGGTTCACGCCATTCTCCTGCCTCAGCCTCCTGAGTAGCTGGGACCACAGGCACCCGCCACCACACCCGGCTAATTTTTTTTTTCTTTTTTTTTTTTGTATTTTTAGTAGAGAAGGGGTTTCGCCATGTTAGCCAGGATGGTCTTGATCTCCTGACCTCATGATCCCCTGGCCTCAGCCTCCGAAAGTGCTGGGATTACAGGCCTGAGCCACTGCACCTGGCCTGGTAAACTTTTAAAGATTACATTTGGTCTAATCATCTTTACAAATGCTTACATTCAGTAGGCAAAATGATTGAAAAGCCAGAATCCTTTGAATCGAACTTTCCTTTGTTATCATTTGAGTATAGAGGCATCCTTAGTTTTCTGCCAAAAAGATGAAACAGTTATAAAATAATCAACTTCAGAAGAAAACATTCTTCCAGGGAAAAATTAGACCAACTTGCATCCATCTGACTTTACCTAGTGGCAAAGTTAGGTGGTGGGCAGAAAGAGAGTACTTACATTATGATAGCTTCATATAAGGTTCAGATTTAAAACTCGGTAAAGCCTGTTTCATATTATTATAATAAATCATAAAAATATAACTAAAATATCAATAAACATCACTTTTTAAGGGTTTGTAAATATCCCTCTATTTTTCTCTGTCACCCTTCTCTAATTTAGAAAGATAAATAGAATATAAATATTGTTGAGGTGTTAAATCAACTAGTTATTACTATTTAGAGTCCTAATGTTTTCTCTTTGAATAGCAAAGCTTTCCAATAACTTTGTATATCCATTAATTAAATCTTATCAGTGTGGTAGCATTGTTTTAATTTTTTAAATATGTAAAATAATATTTTCATTTTTAATATTAAATGTGCCTATGTATAAAATATAAAACATGGTATGTATAATTGAATTAATTATTTATATCAGACTTCAGAAACAATTTTCTAAAATATAAAACAATGGGTAAAATTTTGTGTTTGTGTATATATATATGTTTGTGTGTGCATGTGTTTGTATATGTATATTTGTAAATTTTTGCTTATATTTCTCTTTCTTATGTTTATATTTAACTTGTCCTAAAATTTTATCTCCATTGATGCTATTATTCCAGTGTAAAATTTGGGCAATTCTGTTCTAACAATTATATGGATATTAGTATTAAATATATAATCTCATATATATATATCTGAATATTCTGTAAATATTTATGGCCAAAATTTAATGGATCATGCCAGATTGCTTATGAAAATATTTTCTATATGAACCTTTATGGCCAATCGTCATGTTTGAAACAGGAATGGTGTGAAACTGTGGTACTCGATATATAGATAAAAAGCTATTGCTTCTCTCTTTCTATATATAATAATATATACTTATATCATTGCCAGTCAACAATGACTTTTTCTGTAAAGAAGTATGGATTTAGGAATAGTTTATGCTATATATTCGAATTAACACAACTGGAAAATCTACAAGTGATGTCTTTAGTGGCAAACGTTACCAAAATATTTTTGTCATTATTCTTGAAGATAAGAATTTTCTGAAGTACATTTATGCAGTGTTATGCATAATTAGATGGTGCCTCCATATAGAAATCAGGACATTAGGGAGAGAAAACAAATATTAACTAGTGGATCACTCATTTATATATATATATATATAATTCTATATCAATTTTATGGTGAATACAGCAACACATGTAGATTGAATATATAAATATATAAACATATATGTATGCATTTAAATAAATATGTATAAATTTATATATAAAAATATATAATTAATCTGTAACCTATATGTGTTGCTGCATTTACGATATAAATTTGATTACCATTTTACTGGGGGAAAAAGTTATAGAAAATACATACTAAATATAACATGTTAAATTTGAGAGGCAGAAAGGTGATTTTTCCCATAAATTTTAAGACATGGATTGATTGCCTCTCTACCACATCAATAATAATGTGAATTAGCTTTGTGGTGACATTAATACATAATGTTGGAAATATATATTACTAAAAAGTTACATCGATATATTGTTTCCTGAATTTTTTTTTTTTTTTTTTTTTGAGACGGAGTCTTGCTCTGTCGCCCAGGCTGGAGTGCAGTGGCCGGATCTCAGCTCACTGCAAGCTCCGCCTCCCGGGTTTACGCCATTCTCCTGCCTCGGCGTCCCGAGTAGCTGGGACTACAGGCGCCCGCCACCTCGCCCGGCTAGTTTTTTTTTTTGTATTTTTTAGTAGAGACGGGGTTTCACCGTGTTTGCCAGGATGGTCTCCATCTCCTGACCTCGTGATCCGCCCGCCTCGGCCTCCCAAAGTGCTGGGATTACAGGCTTGAGCCACCGAGCCTGGCCCTGTTTCCTGAATTTTTAAAGGAGATTTTTTTTCTTTAAAGAGTATGCCATATATATAGAAGGCAGTTATTTTAATTATTAATCTGCTCAATCAATGTATTAGTCCATTTTCACACTGCTGATAAAGACATACCCGAAACTAGGCAATTTACAAAGGAAAGAGGTTTAATTGGACTTACAGTTCCACATGGCTGGGGAGGCCTCACAATCATGGCGGAAGGCAAGTCACACCTGATGTGGATGGCAGCAGGCAAAAAGAGAGCTTGTGCAGGGAGATACCACGTTATAAAGCCATCAGATCTTGTGAGACTTATTCACTCTCATGAGAACATCACAGGAAAGACCGGCCCTGATGACTCCCACCTGGTCTCCCCCACAACAAGTGGAAATTAAAGATGAGACTTGGGTGGGGACACAGACAAACTATATCATTCACCAACAAATGTTATATAAGAAGAATTTTTTGAATGTATTTGGTACATCTCAATATGGCCAATTATCTATTTTTCAGTCCAATATACAAATTTTTTTATCTAAATGATTGATTCTTAGAAAAGTGAGGGAAACATAATGAATCATATAATAAGGTAATGAAAAAACATTACTGTGTTTATAGTATTTACTGACAAATTATTTTATTAGTAAATTATTAGTAATAATTGCATTATTGTTATATGTAACAGTAGTTGTCATTTTTTCTTGCCACATCATCTGAATGATTTAAAATGTTTATTAAAATTTTACTTTTCTATAGAATTTCATGTATCAGTGATTATAAAGCTAGTTATTTTTTAAATAAACGTGTAAATGTAAATTTATAAGTTTATATGTGTACATATATATAATTACATTCTTGTACACACACATTCTTATATGAATACTAATGTATTTGTGTGTATGTGTATTATCTAATTGACACAAATTAACAATTTTAAAACAAAGTTTTATTTAAAATCATGACGGTTTTATTTGACTTGATTACAAGGTGTCAGCAGCAATTACTAAGAAGAAATTCAGGGAAGATCTGAGAATATCTCATAAATAATGCAGACATATCTACAAGGCACAATCATTTTCTGAAAATTATTTCTGAGCTCTCAGAGTGAATAGAAATAGAGTAAAATCAGTTTGCGTTGATTAGATGGAAATGACAATGTCAAATGAAAAGGGGATAAATTGTAATATTTTTGGCAGCATACACCATATTTTGCAATGTAATATAATTAAATATATAATATAAAATTGCTTATATTCTTAAAATTATAGTAACTTTTTGTGCTATTTTTCTTCCCTCTAAACTGTCACATAAATTGTCAATATTATATACTCAGAATAAGGTGGATGAAATCTTAAGAAAATTCTTAGATAACTCAAACAATAACATGAAAAAAAACTTTCTTAGCTGATTTAAAGAAGAGAGAGGTAGGAAGATTGATATGTTCAAATCATCACCTCCACAGTTTGATTTGTTTCGTGACTCAATAATTAGCAACCACTGACAGAGTGAAATGTGTGTACAAAAATAGACTGGGAAAGCTGACATTATTTTCTTCCTCCGTAGAAAGGTGACTCTGATTTTTTTTTTTTTTTTTTTTTTTTTTTTTTTTTTTTTTTTTTTTTTTTTTGAGACGGAGTCTTGCTCTGTCGCCCAAGCTGGAGTGCAGTGGCGCGATCCTGGCTCACTGCAAGCTCCGCCTCCTGGGTTCACGCCATTCTCCTGCCCCAGCCTCCCGAGTAGCTGGGACTACAGGCGCCCGCCACTGCGCCCGGCTCATTTTTTTTTTGTATTTTTAGTAGAGACGGGGTTTCACCGTGGTCTCGATCTCCTGACCTTGTGATCCGCCCGCCTCGGCCTCCCAAAGTGCTGGGATTACAGGCATGAGCCACCGCGCCCGGCCGACTCTGATGTTGAAATATCATCTTGTTAAAAGGTATACAGTGATAACCGTTTTAATTATTAATTCTCATTACTTCTTACCTAGGATTTTCTTGTGATAGATATTTTAAAATTATATATATACACATATATTTATAAGAGTTAATACTCGCTGGGCGCGTTGGCTCACGCCTGTAATCCCAGCACTTTGGGAGGCCGAGGCAGGTGGATCACCTGAGGTCGGGAGTTCAAGACCAGCCTGACCAATATGGAGAAACCCCGTCTCTACTAAAAATACAAAATTAGCCGGGATGGTGGCGCATGCCTGTAGTCCCAGCTACTCGGGAGGCTGAGGCAGGAGAATCGCTTGAACCCGGGAGGCGGAGGTTGCAGTGAGCCGGGATCGCGCCATTGCACTCCAGCCTGGGCAAAAAGAGCGAAAATCTGTCTCCAAAAAAAAAAAAAAAAAAAAAAAGAGTTAATACTAGCAAGAAGATTTGCTTTAAACAAAATCTTCTGAGACATACTATTAATTTCAGAATAGCATTTTTCATTCACTTCTACAAAACAGGCATATGCAATTGAGAATTTTCTCATAAGAGTGACTAGGTTGAATTAGTATAGAATTTCACCAGAAATTGAATTCAACTGCTAAGAATGTAATTTTGAAATGACTTGTTTTTGGGAATTTAAATTAAAATGACATCAGGAAATCACTTTGAACTATTTAGAAACTCTATTCTCATCTAAATTACTTGTCTGTCTTATTTTCATGTTGAAATTTCCCATTAATTTAAAATCCTTTTATAGAGAAGTCAGCATAAATAAGGAGCTGTTTTCTCTCTTGTGCATTTGCTCCCTTTCACAAGTGACACAATTTCTTACAAACTATGTTTTAAATGTAATCATTTTAAAGCAAAGTGCTGAATATACGTAGGACGTCTCCGTTCAAACATTGAGTGCATCCATTGCCTAAGGGAACGCAGGAAATGGACAACGAAGAACATGTCTCATTTATGATTATACATTAAGGGTTACTATATAAAAAGAACATGTAGAAGCATTTTATATTTGAAATACTTCGGGGGAAAAAATTCTGTGCCCAAACTTTCTGTTATGAGTTGGAAGGAAATAGGAAAAGAGAAGGAGTTAACACTTTTATTAAAGTCTATCATGAATCCAATAATTAAAAAAAAAAAAAAATAGTATACTCCTTTGTCTTTGGTAGTATTTTGGCCCTTTTTCTCATTGTTTATTTATTTATGGGATTTCGTTTGTTTGTTTGTTTTGTTTTTGCTTTTGTTTCGAGATGGAGTTTCACTCTTGTTGCCCTGGCTGGAGTGCAATGGGGCAATCTGGGATCACTGCAACCTCCGTCTCCCAGGTTCAAGTGATTCTCCTGCCTCAGTCTCCTTAGTAGCTGGGATTACAGGCGCCTGCCAACATGCCCAGCTAATTTTTGTACTTTTAGTGGAGACAGGGTTTCACCTATTTATGATTCTTTAGTTATGTGCACGTTACTGAAAGATTGCCTTTCTCTGACCCCCACCCCCCGCCACAAGTTCTTTGACAATTGTAGCTAAAAGTTTTACTTAAATTAGCTAAATTGTCTTTGCTTGTTCAGCTGGCGGTGATTGTATCTAAAATTTGGGGAGGATTTAGTATATTTTATTCTCAATATTCTTTGTCATGCAAGTTGTCAAAATAGGTAGACACACAAAAACTTTCTGTCTTTCTGTGTTCCCCATCTTTTTTTTTTTTTCTTGTGACGGAGTCTCGTTCTGTCGCCCAGGCTGGAGTGAGTGGTGCGATCTAGGCTCACTGCAAGCTCCGTCTCCCGGGTTTACGCCATTCTCCTGCCTCAGCCTCCCGAGTAGCTGGGACTACAGGCGCCCACCACTACGCCCGGTTAGTTTTTTTTTTTTTTTTTTTTTGTATTTTTTTAGTAGAGACGGGGTTTCACCGTGTTAGCCAGGATGGTCTCGATCTCCTGACCTCTTGATCCGCCTGCCTCGGCCTCCCAAAGTGCTGGGATTACAGGCTTGAGGCACCGCACCAGGCTGTGTTCCCCATCTTAATGTACATATGTATACATGTAGTACCCATGACCAGGAGTAATATTAAAATTTGGATGAATCCATTGATTGTTTTTTGAAATTATGCTCACAAAATACTCTATCTTAAAGAAGTGTTATTTAAAATATATTTCAATATTCCCAAAAACCTCTTCCCCAAATGTCAATACATTTGATTGTTTGGATGTGATTATGGTCACTAAAATTCCCTGTAGGTTATCAAGATTAAAAGGAAGAGGCCTATTCCAGTATTCTAAAGATAATGTGGATTTTAGTTCATTATAAATTTCATAAACATTTTCAAGTTAAAGAATCTTTTTTTAATTTTTAATATTGAAGAATTTAGGGCTTGTCCATGTGATTAAGAAGGCTAACATATTTATAAGAAATTATTAACTCTAGATGTAAACTTCTCTGTTAGCCTACACATGAGTCAATCTCTAATTGAAAGCAATTGATAACTGAATAAAAGCATAATACTCCTTATGTTTGGGATCTCAAGCATGAAACTGGCATTTCATCCAACAATAACAAATATACGCACAGCGAACACTTGTGCCATGAACAACGTTGTCTTTGTATATAAATGAACAGACAATTATTATTATATTTAGTTTTTGTTATATATTTTAGATATAGTTTTGTTGCCCTGTGTTTCTCAAAACTGCCTTAATTTCCAGGAGACACATATTAGCAAACTAAGAGCCACATGCTGATAACACTTTTTTTTTTTTTTGTAGTTTTTCACTTTAATTATTCTGTTTCCCATGATGTTTATGAGCCCATATCCCCTCACATTTTTAAGTAAATTATTAATGAATTCTATCTGAAACATTCAAGGTAATAATACACTCAATGTTGAAAGAAAATAAGCCTACTGAGAAGAGATCTTTCCTTCCTATTGTTAAAAATGAACATATTAATCACTGCATGAATGAAAGTCATAAGGGAGGAAATAGTGGTTTAGAAACTGAGATGGGAGATGACAGGAAATCATTATAAAAATCAATATGTTTAAATGATGAAAGATCAAAGCATCATACTTCTAAGAAATGTACAAATATCAAGTACAGTCATTTTCAAAAAGCAGTATTATTCTCCTCTGGGGGTGGAAAATGAGATCAGGGTATGAAGCATGATAATAGCAGGCTTAAAATAAAATTGAGTGTTTTGCAAAGAGTAGGAATAATACAGAGTTCCAGGAAAGAAGAAAAATTATGACAGATTACAACATCCTATTTGAGAGTTTTGCTGATAGCAGTGCATTGTAAAATCAGTGTCCACATGTGTGTTTGTACATCTTTGATATTCATGTACGGATGTGCTTATGCAGGACAAAGAGAGATAGAGTGATCTAATTATGTGAGTCTACACAACACTGCTGTATAAAAAATAAAGTTTAACATACATATATTCTAAATTGGCAATTCTAATTTCTGGTGATTATCCAAGATAAATTAATGGAGATGTCCAAAGAAACATTTCGGCAGTCATCTTCATAATAGTTTACTTATAATAGTCCTAACCTAAAAACAACCCAGACTTCCACCAATGCAAGAAATGGATAATCGCATTGGGACATATTTGTTAGCAATAAAAAATAATTATCTTTGTACAGTAAAAATTTGCCTTTCACTGTATGTAAAATTTACTGAAAAAAGAACTATAAACAAATATTAAATTGTAATGAATAATATGAATGCTGATGCAATTAGAAGTGCAGGATATAGTTGTCTGAAACTTTCATTAAAATGTACCAAAAATAAGATGTAATAACTGATGAGTAGAAGGATAGGTATGCAATAAACAAATACAACAATTATTATAGAAATTAAATGATAGGAATATGTCTATTATTTGTACAATTTTTTCATATGTTATATATGTCTAAAATATTCATGATAAAATGCTGAGTTTTAATTCTATCTATCTATGCATCCATCCATCCATATGATACATGTAATGCATGTAGGAATCTTAAAAACATTATGTTAAGTAAATGAAATGGAACACAAAGAGTGTATACTCTATGATACCATTACCAAGATCAAGAAAAGGGAAAATTAATACATGATTATATAAATCAGAAAAGTGGTTGCCTATGGATAATGGTAGTGGTCTGGGGGAAAAGAAAAAAAAAAGTCCCTTTCAGGTAATAGTTACATGGGTGTAACTATAGTCCATCACTTGTAAGCTTAAGATTTTATCCAAAAGAAATAAAAGGTAAAAAAAAAATTTTAAGATTTAAAAACTACTGGGATGACTTATCTACAATATAATTTTTTTTTTTTTTTTTTTTTTTTTTTTTTTTTTGAGACGGGGTCTCGCTCTGTCGCCCAGGCTGGAGTGCAGTGGCCGGATCTCAGCTCACTGCAAGCTCCGCCTCCCGGGTTTACGCCATTCTCCTGCCTCAGCCTCCCGAGTAGCTGGGAGTACAGGCGCCCGCCACCTCGCCCGGCTAGTTTTTTTGTATTTTTTTTAGTAGAGACGAGGTTTCACCGTGTTAACCAGGATGGTCTCGATCTTCTGACCTCGTGATCCGCCCGTCTCGGCCTCCCAAAGTGCTGGGATTACAGGCTTGAGCCACCGCGCCCGGCCTACAATATAATTTTAATAAAGGATACTAAAAGGTGTTTGTCAGAAGAATTCTAGCTAGTTGCACAGAGAAATAGGAAAGTATAAGGGACACAGAATGAGTAATTTGTAGCCAAATTGAGATATAAAGATATTTTAATAATGGTCTATTGTGCTTAAAATGTATATGAAATTAAAATAAGTGATTAAAATAGCATACAAGAAAGAAATAGACAAATTGAGTTAAAGTTATGAAAGGTCACTGAGTTGTAAAATCATTGCAAAAGTACTAACATTATATAGTTTGATATATCAAAAATTATTTTGTAATCTCTACAACAACTGAAAAGAACACTAAATTATGAATAACTAGAAAGCTATTAGAAAGAAAATGTTTGTTCTATAAGTAGACAAGACAAGAAAGGAGATATTCAGTAAGAAGGCTTATTAAACCTTAGGTAATGATATAAGCACTTACGTATTTAGAGCTGAATTGCGTTATTGTATGCCACTTTATTTGAAATATCCCCCTGAAAGTAAAATAAATTGATGGCTAACTATATAGATGGAAAAAATCATAAAATGGTTGTGAACTAAATATAGCAACATAAAAGAAAGTTGGAAGCTACACTTAAATTCAAATATGTCAATGATTAACTAATTAATTGAAAGGTAAACAACGTAAGATTGGGTTTGAAAGGGAAAAACGTCCTATGTTGCCTACAAATAACTCACTTTCAACATGAAGATACAGAAGAAAAGGAGATGAAGCAAAGAAATGGAAAAACACTAGCCAAAAGAAAACTCACGCAGCTATAATATTATCTGACAAAACAAAATTTAAAGCAACACTACTAAGGTAAACAGGCATATCTCAAAATGATATAAGGATGATTTAACAAAACACATAAAAATATTAAATGTGAAAGTGTCTAATAGCATTAACTCATAATATGTAAAGAAAAATGTCAGAAACTAAAATAAGAAATAGTTAAGTTCAGAATGATATTAGAAAATTATAATCTGTTTCCTTTGGTAGTTGGTAGTACAAATGAATAAAAAACTTATGGATGAAGAAAAGTTGCTTCTGAATGACAACTATAATACTTTTTTTTTTTTTTTTTTTTTGATTTGGAGTCTCACTCTGTCTCTCAGGCTGGTGTGCAGTGGTGCAATACTGGCTCACTGAAACCTCTCTCTCCCGGGTTCAAGCAATTCTCCTGTCTCAGTTTCCGGAGTAGCTGGAATTACAGGTGCAGGCCACCATGACTGGCTAATTTTTGTATTTTTAACAGAGACATGGTTTCACCATGTTGATCAGGCTGGTCTCGAACTCCTGACCTTGAGATCCGCCCACCTCAATCTCCCAAAGTGCTGGGATTACAGGCGTGAGCCACCGCACCCGGCCTATAATCCAATTTTTATATCTAAAACAGTACCAACAACTGAAGCATACTAATTCTTTTTAAAGGCCCGTGTAATATTTACCAAAACACAAGTATATTGGGAAATGAAGCAAGAGGATATTATGTTACCACTGTAAATTTAAGATTGACATTAAAAAAAAGATAATTAGAAACAAATCAGTAGCATACCTCTATATAGCCAAGGGATGAAAGGCACACAAAATCAAAATTACGGAATATTCTGAACTCAGTGAAAATTGAAATATGGCATTTATAATCCTTTGTTGTGCAAGCAATGTTGTATTTAGGGGAAAATTTCAAGTTATAACTGTATACATTAAAAATATGAATAATCATTTTTATATCAGTACTTTATTAAGACCTTTTCAAAAGAGTAATAGTTTAAATTAAAAATACTAAAATCAAGGGAATAATGTAAAGAAGGCATGCTTATTACAGGCAGACATGTGGGCGGCGTGATAGGGTCCAAGCAATGCCCTGTTTTGTGTGCATGTTTTGTTTTCAATCATTCACTTAGCTGTGTTCTTTTGATGTGTATACTTTTTTGAGAGTATGTTTCATTGTATAAAAATAATGATTCCAACTTGACCTCATTAACGTTTCCCTCAATTGCTTTAACCTCACTCCCCAGATTGAGCACATCCAAAAAAGGCGGATCTCAACTGTGGTGTTACCAAGGTTTGGAACGGGTCAGGTATGGCACTGTGCCGGGGCCTCTAATTCACAGTCACAAAGCGTGAAAACAAGCGACAATCATGAGGAACAGTTCTCTACACACTGCCAGTGACCAAGTTACAAAAAAGCAAAAGTAAAACTTGTAGACATCCAGGAAGGGAAACAAAGGCACATAAATCAGGATGGGAATCGATAAAGCAGAAAAGAAAGGAGGCCCAAAAGATTTCTTGTGTTGGAAAACAAGATTGTGAGGAAGTATGCTATTCTAAGGTGGGCTCTCAAGCTTGATGGTGCTGGGAGAAAACCGTCTCCCTATGAAGCAAAAATATTTTGTTTCAACTTGGTGAGAGTCAGCACTCCTCTGGTTGTGGTGGCTTCGGTTCTCTTCTCCTACTCCTGACTTGCGGTGTTGGCCAACACCTTGTTGAGGCATGGCCCACGGGGAAATCTGGCCTTGCATTTCATCTCCTTTTTCTCACATGTCAGCCTCTAATCAAAGCGGTGTCCTTTCCCTATGCTTAGCACAATGTGTACCACGTCATTTCATGGTTAACAATCCTGAGTATGATCTCCTAGAAATTCATGATGTCATTTTTTCCTTTAGTGAACATTGGAACAGTATTTCTAAAATATACATGAAAGAAGTTAGATGATTCCAAATTCATAGCACATATGAGTTACACAACAACAGTTTCATAGTCCTGACCGTAAACCAGTCTCCATTATGAATGCTCAATCAATTATTCCTTAGAACATGCGTATTATGTGGATTCTATTATAAACCCTGTTTATATATGAGGACACTAAGGCAGGAAATGTTAAGTAACTTTCTCTGGTAACAGAAAAAAATAAATGCCGCCTTGAACCAAGGTAGTTTTTAGTTCAAAACTATGCTCTTATCTATTGTGCTATGCTGCTTCTTACATATGCAGAAACACAAATATATGCATATTTGCTTCTTCGTTGCCTGACACCCAACCTCTCTTTTTTGCAGTTAGGACCCCGGAGTTAATCTAATGTATCCTAATTTCAGAATTTATCAATCTGAAAAAACAAAAAAATCTTTGATTTTATTGCAGTGAGTTTTTCTAAGCTGGAGAAAGATAACTTACAAATTAATTAAATATTTACTCACAGGAGGCCGGGCGCGGTGGCTCAAGCCTGTAATCCCAGCACTTTGGGAGGCCGAGACGGGCGGATCACGAGGTCAGGAGATCGAGACCATCCTGGCTAACACAGTGAAACCCCGTCTCTACTAAAAATACAAAAAAAACTAGCCGGGCGTGGTGGCGGGTGCCTGTAGTCCCAGCTACTCGGGAGGCTGAGGCAGGAGAATGGCGTAAACCCGGGAGGCGGAGCTTGCAGTGAGCTGAGATCCGGCCACTGCACTCCAGCCTGGGCGGCAGAGCGAGACTCCGTCTCAAAAAAAAAAAAAAAAAAAAAAAAATTTACTCACTACCTTTTCACCTTTTACCATTTAATCACATGGCTGTATGCATCTACTTCAGGAGACGTTATGTTATTGTTGGCTGTTTGGCCAGAGCATGACCATTCAAGGTAAATGCCTTTGTTTAAATCTCAACTCAGTGATTTCATAGGTAAGCGAGGTCAGGCATGTAACACGAACCTCCATAATCCCAATGTTCTGCTCCATGGAGATAAAATGATAATCCCCGTTCCATATAAAAATATTAAATGAAGTAGACAAAAAGGTAAAAGTCCTTATATAGTGAGGAAGAGAAAGAGAGAGAGAGAGATCGATCAATGTATGGAAAGAATTACCATGCTGTCTTTGACACTGTGCTAGGTGCTTGTAACAAGTACAGAAGAAAGAGATATGATCTGGTCTTTGAAAAGCTTCCATTCCAGTTGAGCCCTGAGTACCAAGAAATTCTAAAGAAGAACAAAAATAGCAATCACAAGTTAGAGTTAAGTGCTAATTAGTGTGGAGGAAAACAGTTGTCAAATGTAAATATCTATGGCTTACAAGGCTGTCCATAATCTGGTATCTGTATCTCCCAGCATCCTCAGTTCATAAGACTTCATGGGCTAGGAGCAGTGGCTCATGCCTCTAATCCCAGCACTTTGGGAGGCCCAGGAAGGACGATCACTTGAACCCAGGAGTTCAAGTCCAGCCTGGGCAATATAGTGAGACTCCATCTCTAAAAATAAAAATAAAAATGAAGAAAAAAGGAAAAAAAAAAAAAAGGCCTCACTGTATTTTTCTGTTTCTAATTATTTATTTGGTCTTACCTGGATGACCTGTATCTTAAGGCTACAAGTTCTCTCTTCTAGGAATGCTTAAACTGTCTCCATCTGTCTGGGTGGCAAATGCCTAACTGTCTTTTGAGTTCTAAATCAATTGTAATTTTCTATTAACTTTTTTGACCTGTTTACAATGTTGGTGTATCATTTCTTTAAACTACACTATAATTAAGTGTGTTAATTCTACAACTTTACACCAAATTGGGAGATCACAGGCTCCAGTTAAAATTCTTATGTCTGAATCATTGCTCTAATAATTACTTATCAAATGCCCACAGGCAAGTTAGTTAAACTCTTTATGCCTTGGTTAACTCATCTATAAAATAAAGACAAAATTTTACCAAAATGGTAGTGCATACGTTAGATAATGTTGGTTGGTAGTAGGTAGTAAACCGTAACAGCTGACATTGTTGAGTGTTTACTAGATCTCACGTATCATTCTAAACACTTGCATATATCAACTAATGTAAATCCTGTAATATTTGTGTTATTATTTTCCACATACCACAGTTGAGAAATCTGAGTTCCAGGGTATGTTTAAAATCATGTAGCATAGCCTTATTTTAGGACAGATAGTGTTACCAAAATGATTTTTTTCTTTTTACTTTTAGCCAGTAAAAAAAAAATATATATATATATATATGATTTTCTTTTCTTTTTTTTTTTTTTTTTTTGGGTGGGGTGGACGGAGTCTTGCTCTGTCGCCCAGGCTGGAGTGCAGTGGCGCAACCTCGGCTCACTGCAAGCTCTGCCTCCCGGGTTCACGCCTTTCTCCTGCCTCAGCCTCCCGAGTAACTGGGACTACAGGCGCCCGCCACCTCGCCCGGCTAGTTTTTTTGTATTTTTTTTAGTAGAGATGGGGTTTCACCATGTTAGCCAGGATGGTCTCGATCTCCTGACCTCGTGATCCACCCGTCTCGACCTCCCAAAGTGCTGGGATTACAGGCTTGAGCCACCGCGCCCGGCCCAGATTTTCTAAATATATAAGATACGAAGAGACATATATAGCAGAAAATAAGAATGATAGTAAATATTTTAACTTCATAAAAATCTATTTTCAGAAGGATAAATTAAGGGTGGAATGATTTTTTTCCTTTTTGTTTCATGAATGAAAAAATACTGGTTTTCATTTTAGAAAGCAGCAAACATTTATTTCTAATTCTCTTCTGAGCTTATGAAATTGCATTATGCTTCATCAGTTAAGATGTAGACACACTCTTATGTTTGAACATGATCAGGCTTGAAAAGTCAAATTTTCTGATTTCTTAATATGCATCACTGGATGGTTTATAAATTCAATCTATTGTAATGAGTTCATGGAGGAAAATTATGTTGTTTAATATTATCTAACCTGAACGGAGAGGTTCATCAACAGAGTTATTTTGCAAATCAACTATGTTACGTTTTACATAATCATGTAAATTACTGTTGTATCTATCCATTCTATGCAATGAATGATATTTAAAGTAACTGCACTTGCCTCAAGGTTTAAATTACAAGACTGTGCAGCAGGCATCTTATGGTAATGTCAAATAAACATATGTTATCAGGCACACTTAGAAACCACATATATACCAGTTTCGTCTCATCTAAAGGTAAAGTTAATTTCATCAGCCATGATAAAGAAGAAACACTTACCTTTGAGCACAGAGGTTGATGTGGGAAGACACTGATTACTTTCTAGTCAATTACTAGAAAATTTGACTAGACAGTATTAACATACTTGAAATGTCAAACAAACAAACAGTTTTAAAACCCTCTAGGATTTAATACACATTTGTAAACCAGACTGGAGTTTAACACCACTTCACCGATATACACTATATTTATGCATACCTATATATAAGCATACATATTTCTCAAGTATATATGTATGCACTATATATACGTAATCTATATATCTTATTATGTTGGTCCTTTATGCTCATGAACCTTATAATACAAACTATCACTTAACTGACTTTAATGTCTTTCTAATTTTAAAATTCCTTAACCACATATTTTTATTTGATAATTGACTACCCATTATGTAATTAGGCAAAGAATTTTATAAATACCTACAGCACAGCTTTTGACTGTCCAAACACAATTTTCTTTCCATCCACATAATTTGCAAAATGAGCATGACTAGCATATTGTAACAAAGCCATGTATTTTTGAGCCAATCTTTTGAACTGTGGTGGCAGAATTGCATATAGAGGGGGAAAACAAACAAACAAACAAACAAACAAAAAACATGTATGAAGCCTGTAAGAGAAAGGGCTTCATACTTTGAAAGAAAAAGAAATGGCTAAAGGCCGGGCGCGGTGGCTCAAGCCTGTAATCCCAGCACTTTGGGAGGCCGAGACGGGCGGATCACGAGGTCAGGAGTTCGAGACCATCCTGGCTAACACGGTGAAACCCCGTCTCTACTAAAAAAAATACAAAAAACTAGCCGGGCGAGGTGGCGGGCGCCTGTAGTCCCGGCTACTCGGGAGGCTGAGGCAGGAGAATGGCGTAAAAACCCGGGAGGCAGAGCTTGCAGTGAGCTGAGATCCAGCCACTGCACTCCAGCCTGGGCGACAGAGCGAGACTCCGTCTCAAAAAAAAAAAAAAAAAAAAAAAAAAAAAAAAGAAAAAGAAACGAATCTTGAGTATTTTGGTGTGGGGTTGGGGATAGTGGTCATTAGTGAGCCAGAAAGTGCAGAACAAATGACGAGATCAGAAAAATCACTGAGAAAAGGTCAGCTTGATTCCTTTTGGCCATGGCAAGAATGTGAACTTCGTTTTAAGACAGTAAGAAGCTATTTAAAAGTAGCTTATTTGGTTTTTTAAGACAGTAGAATGAAATGATTTAAAATTTAAAATCTAACTCTGGCTTTTTGTTGTGGTGGTGGTGGTTTTTATTTTATTTTTTTTCTAAGTTATTAGGGTACAGGTGGTATTAGGTTATGTAAGTAAGTTCTTTAGTGGTGATTTGTGAAATTTTGTTGCACTCATCACTCGTGTATACGCTGCACCGTATTTGTAGTCTTTTATCCCTCCCACTCTTCCCCTCAAGTCCCCGAAGTCCATTATATCATTCTTATGTCTTTGAGTCCTCATAGCTTAGTTCCCACATTATCGATGAGAACACACGATGTTCGGT
This sequence comes from Macaca nemestrina, assembly GCF_043159975.1. Taxonomy (NCBI): domain Eukaryota; kingdom Metazoa; phylum Chordata; class Mammalia; order Primates; family Cercopithecidae; genus Macaca; species Macaca nemestrina. The sequence goes on along the minus strand of NC_092131.1, from coordinate 24,439,477 downwards.
TTTCCATTCTTGAGTTGCTTAACTTAGAATAATAGTCTTCAATCTCATACTGGTCACCACAAATGCTGTTAATTCACTCCTTTTTATATACTGTAGTTTCTTTTTTTTTTTTTTCTTTTTTTTGAGACGGAGTCTTGCTCTGTCGCCCAGGCTGGAGTGCAGTGGCCGGATCTCAGCTCACTGCAAGCTCTGCCTCCCGGGTTCACGCCATTCTCCTGCCTCAGCCTCCCGAGTAGCTGGGACTACAGGCGCCCACCACCTCGCCCAGCTAGTTTTTTGTATTTTTAGTAGAGACGGGGTTTCACCATGTTAGCCAGGATGGTCTCGATCTCCTGACCTCGTGATCCGCCCGTCTCGGCCTCCCAAAGTGCTGGGATTACAGGCTTGAGCCACCGCGCCCGGCTCTACCGTAGTTTCTTTATCCACTTGTTGATTGATGGGCATTTGGGTTGGTTCCACGATTTTGCAATTGTGAATTGTGCTGCTATAAACATGCATGTGTAGCTATATTATTCTAATAATGACTTCTTTTCCTCTGGGTACTCAGTATGAGATTGCTGGATCAAACAGTAGCTCTAGTTTAGTTCTTTAAGGAATCTTCACTCTATTTTCTATAGTGGCTGTACTAGTTTATGTACTACATCCATACCAACATCTATTGTTTGTTTTTGTTTTGTTTTGTTTTGCTTTTTTGATTATGGCCATTCTTGCAGGAGTAAGGTGGTATAGCATTGTGGTTTTTATTTGCATTTTCTCGATCATTAGTGATGTTGAGTATTTTTCCATGTGTTTGTTGGCCATTTGTATATCTTCTTTTGAGAATTGTCTATCCATGTCCTTTGTCCACTTTTTAATGGGATTTTTTGTTTGTTCCTTACTGATTTGTTTGAGTTCATTGTAGATTCTGGATATTAGTCCTTTGTCAGATGTATAGATTGTGAAGATTTTCTTCCACTCTGTGGGTTGTCTTTTTACTCTGCTGTCTGTTCCTTTTGCTGTGCAAAATCTCTTCAGTTTAATTAAGTCTAAGTCCCAGCTATTTATCTTTGTTTTTATTGCATTTGCTTTTGGATTCTTGGTCATGAAACCCTTGCCTAAGCCAATGTCTAGAAGGGTCTTTCCAATGTTGTCTTCTAGAATTTTTATAGTTTCAGGTCTTAGATTTAAGTCCTTAATCCATCTTGAGTTGATTTTTGTCTGAGGTGAAAGATGAAGATCCAGTTTCATTCTCCTACATGTGGCTAGCCAATTATCCCAGCACCATTTCTTGAAAAGGTTGTCATTTCTCCACTTCATGTTTTTGTTTGCTTTGTCAAAGATCAGTTGGCTGTAATACTTGGGTTTATTTCTGGATTCTCTATTCTGTTTCATTCGTCTCTGTGCCTATTTTTATACCAGTACCACACGGTTTTGGTGACTATGGCCTTATAGTGTAGTTTGAAATCAGGTAGTGTGATGCCTCCAGATTTGTCCTTTTTGCTTAGTCTTGCTTTGGCTATGTGGACTCTTTTTGGTTGCGTATAAGTTTTAGAATTATTTTTTTTTTTCTAATTCTGTGAAGACTGATGGTGGCATTCTAAAGGGGATTGCATTGAATTTGTAGATTGCTTTTGGCAGTATGGTTATTTTCACAACATTGATTCTACTGTGTTTCGTTTGTTTGTGTTTGACAACTGTTTTTCTCCACACTAATTAGCACTTAACTTATAACTTGTGATAGGTATTTTTGTTCTTCTTTTGAATTTATTGGTCCTCATGGCTCAACTGAAATGGAGGCTCTTTAAAGGACAGATCATACCTCTTTCTTCTGTACTTGTTACAAGCACCTAACGCAGTGTCAAAGACAGTGTCATTGCTGGTGAACTAGTAATTTTGGGGGGTGTTGAAGAGCCTTGTTTTGTCATATCACCAGTTTTGGTTTCCTGGTTTCTTGTCATTTGGGTAGGCTCTGTCAGAGGGAAGGTCTAGGGCTGAAGGCCGTTTTGCAGATTATTTTGTCCCATGGCAGGGTGTTCCTTTGATGTAGTACTCTCCCCCTTTTCCTATGGATGTAGCTTCCTTTGAGCCAAACTGCAGTGATTTTTGTCTCTCTTCTGGGTCTAGCCACCCAGTGAGTATAATTGGCTCCGGGCTGGCACTGGGAGTTGTCTTCACAGAGTCCTGTGTTGTGAACCGTCTATGGGTCTCTCAGTTGTGGATTCCAGTGCCTGTTCTGGTGGAGGTGGCAGAGGGTGCAATGGACTCTGTGAAGGTCCTTAGTTTTGGTGGTTTAATGTTCTATTTTGGTGCTGGTTGGCCTCCTGTCAGGAGGTGGTGCTTTCCAGAAAGCATCAGCTGTAGTAGTGTGGAGAGGAACCGGTGGTGGGTGGAGCCCTAGAACCCCTAAGATTGTATACCCTTTGTCTTCCCCTACCAGGGTGGATAGGGATCAGGTGGGGGCGGGGCGAGGCATGTCCGAGTTCAGACACTCTTTGGGCAGGTCTTTCTGCAGCTGCTGTGGAGGATGGGCGTGAGATATCCAGGTCACTGGAGTTGCATACCTAGGAGGATTATGGCTGCCTCTGCTGAATCATGCAGGTTGTCTGGGAAGTGGGGGAAGGCTGACAGTCATAGGCCTAACCCAGCTCCCAGGAAAACAGAAGGGTTGGTATCACTCCCACTGTGCTCCCCTCAACATTCCTGAATCTGTTTCCAGGGGGAGGGCGAGACAGGCTTGAAAATTTGCTCGAGGCTATTCGCCTCCCAGCTGCGAGAGAAAAGGGCTTTAGTTCTTCCCTCACCTGTGAAGTCTGCATGCCCGATTCCTGCCCTCTGTCGAGTTCTGGCCAAGAGGCTTCTCACCCCATTCATATTGTTACAAAGTTCAGCTAGAGAATTCCTTCTCCCTGTGGAGTTTTACAACCTGCTTCTCTGGCCACGCCCCCCGATGGATCCCTGTGGTGACAGGCAGGAATGGGCTGCCTGAGGACCCAGCAAGCTCCCTGGGCCTTTCTGCTTCTTCCTCTACCGCACATAAAGTCGGAAACTTCTCTGGCAAACAGACCTTCTGCTTCTCCAGTGCGGGGGGTGTGTTCAGGAAAGCTAACTTTGGCTTTTGCGAGAAGATTACATTTTAGAAGTTGGATAGAGCATTTAACAGCTATTACAGCTGGAAATGTAGAAACTTATACTTACTTGAACTAGGGTAGCTGAAAGGAGTGGCTAGAAAAGAGAATCCACTTCCAAAATATTTTGGAATTGTAAACAATGGGACTTCTGATGTATTCTATGTAGGAGGTGAAGGAAAAGGAGGAATTGATGATAGGTCTTAGTCTTGGGCAACGGGAAATACAGTTGCTAGAATGAGAAAATCTTAAGAAAGAATGGTTTCTGGCCAGGGTACGAATAAAGAGGTATGTTTACTGTGAATAAATGTAAAATGCTTCTGAAACACAAGTGTGTAACGGTTTCCCCATCTTGATAGCTTCTAAAGGAAAAACAAACAAACAAACAAAAACTCTTCATTGCCATGATGTTTGGATAACTTGTCTGTGGTTTTGTTTCCTCTCTGGGCTTTTTGAATTTGATTTAGAAATTCCCTTTCATCCACCTTATCTTCCTGGCTTGCAGCAATTTACAATCCCAGAACTTGTTAAGGGTTTTTAAAGGGATCACTCATTCTCTCTTTTGCAAAAATCCTAGTATATTTTGGTGTATTTTCTAGTAAAATGTTTCTAATTCTTGTACAACATTTAAAAATATTTATATATTGAAACATTTATGCTGTTGTTAAAATTTAGTTTAACTCCAGACTTTCCATACAGCTTCTTCAACAGTCAACCAACTCTAATTTGTTCCATTCTTAAAACATACTATATTGGCCTTGCCATGATTATCATGTTATTGTCAACAAAACAGTTGAATAATGACTTAATTATGTATTTGCTTAATTATTGCATGTTGGTAAATGTACCCATACACTTTTCTTTTTCAATTCTGTTATGACAAAAAAAGAGTTATATATTTTCTTTGTATGCCCAGTAGAATTGACCTGCTTAGTAATTAGTAGGTACTCAAATCATTTGTTGAATTAAATTGAACCTCCAACTCCACAAAGACAGACAGCCAGTGGAGAGAGTCACTCTTTCAGGTCAATATTTGAACAAATGTTTTCATACTACTTCTACTTCTATTTGATGAATTCATTCTTTATTTATATCTTCTTTATTTCCTTTTGCTATAGCTAACTCATTGTTTCGTTGTTAAAGTTGTCAGGAGAATTTCAGCTTTAGCATATAGTTGCACAATTTAAAACTCTATTCTATTTTAATTTTCTTGAATTATTTTATAAATAGCTCCAGAAAATTTTAGCCAAATAAATAAAATGCTATTATTTCTTATCTGTTTCATGAATTAAAATAATGGGATAATAAGAAAATTAGAGTTTAGATCCCATTCTACCAGATGCCACTTGTATATTTGTTTGTGATTATTTATGACTAATGGATCATATTTCCAAAGAGTGCAGTTGCCTGGAAGGTAGAATTTGGGTTAGCAGGTCACTGAAGGTTGTAAGAACTAAAAATTTGTTATCAAAAGAAATCTCATATATTGTAAATTTAAAATGAATCCTGATTAGTTGCAGGTAGTCTCTGTGATAAGTTAAAAAAAACTATTAATACATACCAAGGCATCTTATTAGTTTTCACTTAAAGCCTAATATTTTCTATTAATACATTTTTAAAAATAAAGATAACCAATCATATATATAATATGTTTATTTTTGAAACATACATCAATTTAGAGGTACAGTTTTTTTCATATCTACATCATTTTTGTGCTATTGATTAATAGGTGAAGAAAAGCACATACACCTGTATAAATTGAACCTTTAGAGCAGCTATTTGTAAGCTGTGAAATACTGCCTTTGTTTTTGCCATATCTGTGAATTGATTAAAGCCTGAGGTTGACTTTTCAAAGTATTAACGTAGATTTACAATTACAGAAAGAAGTTAAAATTTATATTTTTTAGAACCAATATATGATTATCAATTTTGATACAAGAGAACTGACTTCAAATTTGAACTATTTTTGTCTATCTTTAGCATTTTTCCCCAATTTCTATGAGAAAGGTAAGATATGTGATTACTTCTGACTCTTCCGTCAATGAAGGCTTAACAACTTCCTTTTTTTTTTTCAAGAAAAAGCACAATCTGCTAATAGAAGTAATTTTTTAAGAACTGGGATTAATTGAATACCGCACTCATCAAAACTTTCCTTATTTTGTGCCTATTTGTTTTATAATAGGTTAATTCAGTTATTCTTTCTATCTCTCTCTTAATCTCTCTCTCATACACAAACACACACACACACACACTCATACACACAAACATCCTCTATTTTTAAACAATGTAGTTACATTTTTCCCTTAAATTGGAGAAGGTTGTCTTCCCTAAAATTGATATTTGTAAACCTCAGATTCCCCTCTTGAATTTTATACTTCTTCTTTCATGCTACATTTACGAGTGCAAAAGCTCCTCTTTCTTAAATTTTGTTATAAATTTTACTTTTATTTTTCCATTCTCCATATTTTTATCCACTTAGAGAAGAATTACTATTTACCGCATTTATTTAACATACTCCCCCTTTCCAAACCCAAACTGAAACACTTCATAAAGTGTTCACATAAAAGTATTTTTTTAAAAAAACTGTAAGTGTATGTGTCTTCTGTGGTCATGGCAATGATTTGATTGGCAAGAAATTTCGGAATTTGTTAAAATGTCTATATCAGGATAAAATCTTGCTGAACTTTGAATGAATCTACTATATGAGAAATGTGTATATTTGAGATAACAATTATTTGGCAGGCATGGGAAATGTTTGAATGCAGGGAAAACCAACTAGTGATAGGCCAAAGCTTTTTCTTGACTGGACATTCTGTACCTTTGAGAAATAACTAATGGAAAGCTCGTAAAGTGATCTTCTTTACTCAGGTTTCCAAGGGAGTTTACCCATAAGCCACAGAGAATTTAACAGACAAGTTGCAGAGTTCTTGTGCCATGTAAGAGACATAAGAAGTCCCGGCTCTATATAAAGACCATTCAGCCATCAAGCACGACATTTTGGAGATAAGACAGAAATAGATTCCTGGTGACTTTGATGACCTGGTAACTTTCAGTGTAACAAAAGATATTAGAATCATTTTTTTTTTTACATTTCTCCAGCCTTAAAATTGATTCAATGTAACCATGGTACCTGATTAATTGGGTTATTTTGAGGAGTAAGGAAGATTAATTTATGTAACAATATGTTTAAAAATATAGTAACATTTCACTTTTATGTTCTTTGTTAATAATTATTATTGCTCATGTATTTAAAAATAAAGGTTATGAGCTATGAGAAGAAAAAATGAGTGATGAAAAGGTCAAGCAAAGAATAAAACCAGGTATGATTATGACAGGTTGATGGATGATCATGAAGGAGCCAGAATAGGAATAAAGGAGAGAAGATTTTGAAATGTAGAGCATTAGCTCAGAAAGACTTTGAATGCTAGGCAGAGTTGTTCATATTTTATATCATGTGTAATAACAAGCTCTATATCTATTAAAAGAATCACACTAAAATAAAAGAAGGTCATGAGCTAGAATAAAACATAATATTTGTATACTGTTTTGATGATATTACTGACATATAATGCTGGAGACTTCAGCTGTGAAGATGAACTTCAACTAAGTGCTTCAATGCCTTTCAATTTCTTATGATTATTTTCATTCATTTGGATGAGGATAGCTAGAATTTGGAGTGCAGTGTGTTTCCATGGAGCAGAGCAAAGCTGATTGACCTTTAATGCAATTAAACCTATGAGTTTGCCTCATTAGTTACATATTTAACCTAAATAAGCTGGTGTATTTATCTAGTATAATTGCCCTTGCAGTCAGAAATTTAGTGTAATTAAGGTATAGTCAACTTCATAAGCTTTCTTGCGATATACTTCCAGAACCAGATAATTAATTTTAGGGTTATTATACATTTTATTTTTATATGATTTTCTCATCCAAAACACTTGGAAAACCTGCTTTCTATGAATACAGCTTGAAATATCTAAATATCTTTTGAAAAAGGAATATTTCATTTTTAGTAAACTTAAGAATTATCATATCAAATATCGATAATGCATACATCCCAAGTAGCTTACAGTTTTTCGTTCAAATCAGTATGCTCACCTGCAGATGAGCTATGAATTTCTAGAAACACACTAATACTTCTGACTTGTGTGGGTTAAATGATGGGTTATATATTAAACACATAATCAGGTGATTAGGAAGTATTACATAGTAAAATCTGAAATAAGTAGAATAGAGTAGATGCAATATTAATGCTATGCTGGAACTGAACATTAATATTTATTAACTCACTGAAAGCATAGTAAAAAATAGTTACCATATATTGATCAGCAACTATGCCCATGGCAATGTACTAGAGACTTCATCTACAGATAACGGTCAGTCAGGATGGTGTTTATTTCCCCATTTTACAGGTAAGTAGAAAAGTCTCAGGGAGGTGAAGTATTGTTATAACCACCCCCGACTCCATGAATGTCAGAATCATAATTTGCAAGCAGACTTGATGAATACAAATTCAAAATTCATACCATTTTGATGTTTTCTCAGCGTCAAAGATGTAGTATTCATCTCACTAAAATGAATAAATACAAAAGTTATTAATATAGTTAATATTCATTAATATAATATAAATATTACAATATATTAATAATATGTAAATACTAACTATAATATGTGACTGTTAGTGTACACATCGAAATACAATAACAAAACAGGGTATCAAGAGAAATGGCTGTCAAACTGCAGGTGGTTTCATCATGGTGAGAGAGGCCCAGTCAGAAGGTACATGCCCCCGTTGACCTGGACTGTTGATCTGATTACCAACAAGTTGTTGCTACTTCTTCTGCTTGGTATATTTTTATCATATGTAATATTTCAGTTGTAAAAAGAATGTGCCTACTGGTTCCATCACTAAGTACTGGTGTTTTCTTCAATGAGTTTTATCTATGTTTTCTCATTCTGAAATTAGGGATAATCAGTGTCTACTTCAAAGCTATGCTGAGGGTTAAGTGATATATGCAGAATACTTAAAAAGTGTTGGCTACAATGTAAGTGCTAAAAAACATGACTAATTTTCATTGTTAATGTACTATTATTCCTAGCTATTGATTATTATATTACACTCTGGCAAAGTATTTTACTCTGTTTTTATGACAAAAAGAGTGAAACATCAATATTCATGTTTTCATTAATTTTCAATATGATTGGTATGCAAATTCTTGTCTTCACCCATTTCCCAAATGCTTACTTTTGTAAAAATATTCAAAGATAATGTCTAGTTTCTAGACTACTAAGATAATACAAAATAGTTCTGAGATGTGCAGGCCTAAAACATTTTGATTACATCATAATATAGGTGAGTATGTATGATATAGACAAGTATATTTTAAAAATTTAAAAAGTAATTATGCAGCTTTATCACAACATCAAATCTGACCAAAACTATTTCTTTGATTCTGTTAATTTACTTTCAACAATAGAAGAATTTAAAAATTCCACAAAACACTGTAGTATTTTGACTCAGCCATTACTACAAAGGGAAAAGTTTAGTTTTGGTTAAGTTCAGAAGAAACAAAATTCACTCAAGATTTCATGAACTATGCAAGGGAGCACAGTTATTTCTCTCACCAAAATCTTCTAAGTCTATTTTTGTGATTAGGGCACATCCAGATTATGGTTTTTTGTTTGTTTATGATATCTCAAGAGTTTGGAACCAAGGCATTTATTCACTCAGTAATTTTCTCCTGTTTCTCAAGGCAGGTTGGACACCGCTCTGGAGGCCCACAGTCCAGAGGCACGATGCCAGCACTCAAGTGATCATGTGAGCCAACATAAACACAGAATTACAAACTTTATAACACTGAAGTGTTACAAGTGGCAGGTGTTACACAGGAATAGTACAGCTATGAAAAAATGCAATAGAAGGGACTGATTAAACTGTGATGTAGTAAGTGCAGAGCAACAAGAAAACATACTGGCCATTCATTGAGGGGTAAAATAGAGAGATTATGTGATTACTTTATCAGTTAGGGGTGTTTTGCTGACTTCTTTTGGATAACCTTTTTAGCCAAGGTTTCTCAACCTTGGCAATAATACCGATACTTTGAAGTGGATCATCTTTTGTTGTGGGGGCTGTCCTGTGAATTGCAGGGTGTTTAGCACCATGCCTAGCCTCTACCCTCTAGATGACATTAGCTCTCAGTTGTGACAACCAAGAACATCTCCAGACATTGCCTAATATGCTCTTGCTGAAACCTTCTCCTCTAACAAATTGTGAATCAATGGGCTAAAATGACAAAAACAAGACTTACAGTGGCTGGTACCACTACCATTTTTTTGATCACAGGAAAAGAGGCTGCTGCTTCTATTGATTCATTAAGGACTCTAAGATTCTCTTGCATTTCCTCATTCTTATGCTTAACGTCAAGCATTATGTCCACATCTGAGGAAAAGAAAAAAAAAAAAAAAACAAGGTAAGGTACAGTGCTGCTGTGCCTGTCCCTTATCAGGAAAACCAACATTTTCCCTTGCCTTGCACATCAGCCTAATTTTGTTAAGCTCTCATGAGTGGGAACTGTGTCTTACAGCCATTCCTAGTTCCTAAAGAAGCTGACTCTCTTTCCCATGTCTGTCACGGATGGAGAATAGAAAACAGGACTTTTGGAATGGATATTGTGTTACTGACCAAGTGCTAACTGTCATGCGTGTCTGTGTGAAGAGACCACCAAACCAGCTTTGTGTGAGCAATAAAGCTTTTTAATCACCTGGGTGCAGGTGGGATGAGTCCAAAAAGACAGTCAGTGAAGGGGGATAAAAGGGTGGGGCCGTTTTATAGGATTTGGGTAGGTAAAGGAAAATTACAGTCAAAGGGGGGTTGTTCTCTGGTGGGCAGGAGTAGGGTCACAAGGTGCTCAGTGGGGGAGCTTTTTGAGCCAGGATGAGCCAGGAAAAGGACTTTCACAAGGTAATGTCATCACTGAAGGCAAGGACCGGCCATTTTCTCTTCTTTTGTGGTGGAATGTCATCGAAGGCGAGGCAGGGCATTTGCACTTCTTTTGTGATTCTTCAGTTACTTCAGGCCATCTGGGCGTATACGTGCAAGTCACAGGGGATGCGATGGCTTGGCTTGGGCTCAGAGGCCTGACCCTAACCATGCTTTATAATAACTTCTAAACATTTCTTTTATAACATTTTTACTTTTAATTATGGATTTACCTTTTTTCCACAATATATTTATGTTCTCATTCTCAAATCCACTATATAAATAATATATTTTAAGTATCTAGTTTTACTTGTGATAATTTAACAAGTCAGTGGATAGAAGATTTCATTTGACTCTATACTTACATATTGTATAAATCCATATATATATATATAATATGTCTGTGTGTACTCTTATTCAGGTGATATTCTTTAACCACCCAGATGAATCGCCATGTTCATTTTTACCACTTATTCTATGCTTATCATTTTGACATTATAGGGATATACATTATATTTTTTCTTATTACCAAGTTTTTAAGCACTTACCTGCAAAATGTGTTCTCATATAGTGAAGTTTATGACATGTCTCATAGTAAGAAATCAATATTATTTATGGAATAAATAAATAAATGGAAAAGTCTAGTATGGTTGACTGATAATTATAGTGAAATCTCTTTTAAAATACAATTATTCTTTAAGACGTGCACAGCACCACAGTGTTGAATCCTAATGGTACCATCTCATACCATCAAAAGCTTTTTGTAGGCCATCCAATCATAACACCAAATTCAGAAAAAAAGAAACAAAGTTACATGTGGATAGAGAATGTGCTATAATGCATTAGTGCTTTCTCAATTAAAAAAGGAGATCAGTAAATATGCAAACACCACTCACACCAGAAGGTAACAATTCTGTCAAATAAAGAACCACTTAGAACGGATATAAAAGATTAACGCTTTCACTAGCCTTCACCACTCAGCTTTCTCTCCCACTCTTTATGGAGTGATGGAAAAGAGTAAGCAATAAATCAATCAAAATGATCCAGTGATATGTAATACAAACATTCCCGATTTCTCTCTTTTCTTTCTTATTTATTAGGGGAAAGACAAAGTTTCCTTTCAGGTGTGTAGCCCTGGGCATCCTGCTATTAGGTTTGTCTTACAAACCCTGGTGCTGGTTTGAGGAGCAGAAATAGCCTCTGCTGGAATCAAGGTGTTGACAGAGGAATATCTGGCACAATTGATTCTTCAGCTGGTAAACTTTCTTTAGCTGCCTCTCTTCTTCCAAAAGGAAATGGTATAAGGCTGCAAGCACAGAAATAAAAATAGTCTTCAGGAGAATTTAAAAAAAAAAAAAAAAAAACAAGCACCTCATTATACAGTAATTTTTTTTTTTTTTTTTTTTTTTTTTTTTGGTTCTATGGATGTTCTTGAAATATACTAGAGACACATGTGCCCGGCTTCCTGCTGAGCTTCTGTCCTGCAGACATCTGAGCAAAAGCTGTTGTTGTCAGGGCTTTTTCCCAGTCTTCTCAGAAGTTCACTCTTGCACAGTAGGGTCTTAGAGGAAAAAGGATTAAAGTCTACTTATGTAGTGTGAAATATATGGATGTAGAACTTGTCAAAATACATGTCTCTGACTAGAAAGGCAGCTGGCATTAATACATTTAACATACAAGGAGAACTACCCCGGAGTAATGGTTTTCAGTCTATGTGTTCCGCTCTGACACATAAACGGACAACACTCATATATGTGCATCACCCAAAGTCACATTGAACATCCAGTGAAAGAGTAATATGATTAACAGTCTCCGATTCATTCTTATTTAAGAAAGGGTAAAATGTTGCAATTTTTGATGTTTTATCCTTAGGATATTTCACCATTACCTGACACATTAGTGAGTTGTGACACTTGGGTGAGAATTTCTAATACAGAGGGCCATATCTTGAAGTTACTTTGGAAAAACAGCTATTCTAGTTGCTTCCTGAGACCACAGTTGCCCTGGGAAACTCTTGGTGGCAGCCCGGCTTGGCTTTGTTTTTATTGTAAGAAAGGTCAAAGGCACGAATTTTGCTCTCATTCCCTCCTCTGGACCTTTGGAGAAGTATACTTTGCCAGCCCTTTCTGAAATCGTAGGCTCTGTGTGTTCTTTAGTTTACTTTGTTTCATGACCCTGCAAAATAGTCATTGCTTCTAGCACTCCTTTTACATTTTTGTATCTTCTAGATTTCTCAAAGATATAAGGGGACTGTGTGTTTGTGTGTGTGTGTGTGTGTGTGTGTTTGTGTGTGTGTCTCCTTGTCGTGGAGTACTTTTCTATAAGAGAGTAGAAAAATAACAACTTTACGTTATAATCTTCGTGGATCTCAGACTAGAACTTATTTTGATTTGTTATGAAAGGCAGACTGCTGTATATTAAGTAATCCATTAATTTCACATCTATTGGCTATGGCATCTCTGTCATATACTGAGTTACACATCTCCCTGTAACTTTCCAACTCTAATCTAGACTCAAGCCAAGCCATCGCATCCCCTGTGACTTGCAAGTATACACCCGCCCAGATGGCCTGAAGTAACTGAAGAATCACAAAAGAAGTGCAAATGCCCTACCTCGCCTTAACCGATGACATGCCACCACAAAAGAAGTGAAAATGGCCGATCCTTGCCTTAAGCGATGATATTATCTTGTGAAGTTCCATTTCCTGGCTCATCCTGGCTCAGAAACTCCCCCACTGAGCACTTTGTGACCCCCACTCCTGCCCGCCAGAGAACAACCCCCTTTGACTGTAATTTTCCTTTACCTACCCAAATCCTATAAAACGGCCCCACCCTTATCTCCCTTCACTGACTCTCTTTTTGGACTCAGCCCGCCTGCACCCAGGTGAAATAAACAGCCATGTTGCTCACACAAAGCTCGTTTGGTGGTCTCTTCACACGGAGGCGCATGACAGTTACTCTATTTGTGTAAGTGCCAGACTTCACTGCGTTAATTATAATATTGACGTTCTTTAAATATTGATATCTATCGGCAATTTTTGGCACTTTGCTTTTTCTTATGAATTTGTAAAATGCCTTGTGGAGTTCCAAAAAATTGATGTATTATTTTTATTTTAATTGTATTGGATTTATACATTAATGTGGGTGGAAATTGATGCTTATATCTCTTCATTTATTCACATTTCTATTTTTGCCCTTCAATAATGTTGTATAATTTTTTGACAAGAATTTTAAGTTTTCATACATATTACTATTAATCTTAATGCTCTTGATTCTATTAAAAAATATTCTTTTTCCAAATTTTATATTTTCTAATTTGTCATTACTGATATATAATGGTTCATGATTGTTACATGAATCATAATCTGAGAGTCCTGAAAAATTTTCCTTTGCATTATTATGATTTGACATTTGACAATCTAGGAGTTTTTATGTAGATAATTAAAACATCTGCCACTAAATAAAGTTATTATCTTTCATCCACATCCTTTTTTCTCTCTTTTTATATCTTTCTTTATTAAATCTTCAATAAAAAAAGCATTAGACATTAATTAAGTATAGTAAGATGAATGTACAGAAGTCATAGGGAAAAAACAGGTTTTCCATGGTATGAGTATGCTGCAAACAAGATCCAACTTCAGTTAGTATTTATTTTTTAAATCATAATCTCCCCTCTGTCCTCAAGTTAATTCCACGAATTCTATCTCAGGCAATCAAGTTGTTGGTGGATGTTTTTATCATGGCTCAGTTTTGTTCTTTCTGAACATTCGAACTCTGTTCATATCTGATCTGGTCTTTGTCCACCAGCTCAAAACCTACCTAATTTCAAAAGCTTTAACTTTCTCAGACCAAGATTCTTGCTCTTATTTGATTTTCCATAGCAATCATTTTCAGGGCAATTTTCTGAATATTAATTATGCATAACAATAGAACAATTATTCCACTGTTACAATGTGTTATGTTTAAGACATAATTTAAATTTTTCACCTTGATATGTTGCTTCTCAAACTGAATTTTAAATGCTTTGAAGTAACGGACTGCCCACCGCATCTTCCCCACTAGTCAAAGGCTGATATTTACTGAAACAGACACTCATCAACTTGTGTTCGTGTTTCTTCTATGGCCCTCACAAACCTTTCCCAGGGTTATTTGAAAATGTAGGGATATTGAGTGAATACTTTTCTAACTAAAGATACGGAATTTTTCATTATTTTCATAGAGTAAGACTAGTGGCAGTTTTTAAAATATAATGTACGAAACTCTGCATTTAAAAAATTATGTTGAGTATGCAATTTTTTGGTAATCTAATCCAGAAATAAACAAATTTCAAAATTAAGTTGGGGAACATTTTCAAAAGGAAAGATTTAGTGCATAGACTCATACTTTTCCTCTCAAATTGCCCCCTGTCTCAAAAGCAATTTTCATGGAAATTTCATGCGTGTGTGTGTGTATGCATATATATGTGCATATGTGTGTGTATAAAAATATATTTACATATATGTATAACATATGTGTATGTTTACATGTGTATGTATAAAAATACATATATGTATATACATTTTTTTCACAGCTGATTTCACATAATGTAACTTGATTTTACTCTATATATTTAAAATTATTTGTCTCATTAATATAGGAAGCAAAAATATGAAAGAATAAAGACTATAGAGAGGTAGGAGGATGAAAAGATCCTGATATGTCATAGACTGAATGTTTACGGTCATCCACTCCAAATGTTTATGTTGAAATCTAATCCCCATCGTGATCATATTTGGAGGTAGAGTCTCTTTTGGGGGTGATTAGCACACAAAGACAGAGCCTTTATGAATGGAATTAGTGCCCTTATAAAAGACACTCCAGACAGCTCTCTTGTCCCTTCCACCAGGTGAAGACATAGAGACAAGACAGCCGTCTATGAACCAGACACCGAATCTGCAGGTGCTTTAATCTTGGAATTCCCAGCCTCCAGAGCTGTAAGAAATAAACATTTGTTGTTTAAGCCATTCAGTTTATGAGTTTATGATATTTTTGTTATAGTATCCTGAATAGACAGGAACACCACACACTTAGGATTTTTTTTAAACAGCTTTTGTTGCCTCTAAACACAATATTCTAATTCTTTCTAAAGCCAGAGAGTATAGCTTATGAAAAAAGAATTAAGAAATCAAATTAGATCCTTGAAAACAAGAAAAATGTCAGGAACTTAGGGGAAAAAATGTAATGGTGAATGGGAAGTAAAGATAAAGGAAAAGGATGCTGACTGTGGAAATGATAAAGGGAAACTCCTTGAGTAAAGAAAAAGTGGATGGAGAAACTTATGGCCAAAGGGTCAAAATTGCCACATGTGAAACATTTCCAAACTGATTTCTTATTACTATGTGAAATAATTTGGGTGTGGTTTTTGGGTATACTGAATTGTTCTCTCTGTGGCAAGACTTTGGAATTCCTTTCACTCGTATAGGAACTGTGATGTTTTCCACTGTTGTCATAAATCGAATTCACTGTTCTGAATGTCTTGCAAGGACTTGTGACTACCATAGTTCTAAGAATTTCAAATCCTCCTAAAAACTATCACTTGTTAACCTTGACTATATATTCTCTCTCTATATATTCTATATAACATATAGAATACAATATAATAATATAATATATTCTATATAATTATAATATATACATGTTTTATATTATACATAATATGTATATTATATCATATAGAATATATGTGTATATATAGAGAGAGATACACACACGTTTCTTATAAGGACAGCTAATTTGGGACATATCTCTGAAATATTTCAATTCCACTTGTTTTGAAACTTAATAAGGGATTGTGGTCAATCATAAATAAATGGATTTTAAAGAAGTACATTTTTTCACCTTGACTGGAAACTGAATTTTTAGTTATGTTTGAAAGAATTAAGCTTAACACGTTCAAAGGGCTAAACGTAAACTCTCAGAGAAAGAGAAATTAGATCTATGTGATGAATCTACTGAGAGACCAGAACCTTTCTCATTCGTTCCTGCTCTAGTTGTTAAACTAAACCCTGTTTTTTGATTTGTGCTCCAACTTCATTTCTTTTATTATTTAAATGAAACCTTATGACTTTCAAAAGCAACTTGGAGTTCATCTGCAAACCAAAGCCAGGAGAAGAGAAAAAAGTGGGCTGTCACATTCCCGACTGTGGCTGATTTAAGGGTCTAAGTTCTAGTGCTTCTATTTTTCTTCCTTTATTTCAATTTCCTGGCTAGAAACTGGCATTTTCCACTTACTTCACCCTTTCTGATATTGGCACATACCATACACAAAAGAGTGGCCACAATTTTAAGTCATCAATCTTCATGTAATAATAAATCTTTAAGGGTAAAGATAATATTTTTAAAATTTGCTCATGAAAAAAATGACACAAATGATATCTTTCACTTTTGAGATCTAGAAAAGCTTTAGGATAATTGTACAAATTTCACAAGTATATTTTTTACTTTGAAAAAATATGAAAAATTGCAATCTCATCCTCAATTTCCCTCTCTCTTTCTCCTTTTCTTCCTTTTTAGAGTCCCACCATCAAATTCCTTCTCACCTCTTAGTCTTTTATGTGTGAAATGCGAAATATGAGGACCAATATGAATAATGTAATTTTTATCCCTAATTTCCCAGGGGAAAGTAATCTATGCTACATTTATTTCAGTGCTGGATGGATGTCTCTCTATATGAGAAAATATTACATGTCATAAATTCTAAACGCTAAAGTGATTCTTACTTCTTTCCTATCCTGAACAATCACCTGAAGCCACTTATAGATGGGTCTTAACCTCCTCAACTGAGATATGTTGAGGTTTATCCTCTTTGTTAATCACAAAGAGGATCTTAGATCACAAAGGATCTTAGATAATGTCCATCTATGTACTACAGAAATTCTCTATTTTCAAGATCTATATAGAATGGGATATGATGTTTCTAGCCCCTGGCTTACAAGCTCTCCCCACCTTTTCTTTCAATACAAATTTTGCAAATAACAACATCTATCACTTTTAAATTGATTTTGTGCTTTTGGTTTTATTCTCCTGCAATATTAGTGGCTTGAACAATGTTTGCTTATATTTTAATGGACATTTGAATTTCCAAAATGTTTGTATTTTGGATGGTTTATTTATGCTAATGATAACAATCCCCTTTCATGCTTGTGGCAAAGATTTTAGATTTATTGAAAGCCTGTTGTCATTGCTAATTTTATCTATCAATTTGGCGCTGGTACTCAGTCGTCTGGTCAAACACCAGTCTAGATGTGACTGTGAGGTATTTTTTAGATGTGGTTAACATTTAGATCAGTAGATTTTGAGTAAAGCGGATTACATTACATAATTGGCCTCATCTATTCACTTGAAAACCGTACGAGAAAAGACTTACGAGTCCCGGAAGATGGGATTTCTCCCTCCAGACTGTCTCCAGACTCAAGACTGCAATATCAACACTTGCTGAAATTTTTAGCCTGCCCTACAGATTTAGAACTTCACATCCCCAGAAACTGATATTTGCAGATGGAAGAATAAAGGTTAGAGATAGGAAGTTAACGAGACACCAATCATAGACTAGGGAGAGACACAGTTTCTGTGTCCAGCAGAATCTGTGTCTTTTGATTCCAAAGCCTGTGTTCTTTCTATTGTGTTGCTCTGCTTACCTTATTTTAGATATCAGAGGCCATAGAAGTAACTTTTCTTTTTTTAACTAAGAAAAAATAAGTATTTTGCAGGTTAGATTTTTTTTTTCCCTTAGTAAATAACAAAAGTTTCATGTTTGTGGATTTTGTTTGCTTGCTTTTCCTGTTTGTTTTCTGAATTAAAAATAGAATTAGTATCAAAAAGAACAATTATGGCCGGGCGTGGTGTCTCACACCTGTAATCCTAGCACTTTGGGAGGCCAAGGTGAGAGGATCACCTGAGGTCAGGAGTTCGAGACCAGCCTGACTAACATGGTGGAACTCCGTTTCTACCAAAAATACAAAAATTAGCCAGGCGTAGTGGCAGGCACCTGTAATCCCAGTTACTCAGGAGGCTGAGGCAGGAGAATGGCTTGAACTCGGGAGGCGGAGGTTGCAGTGAGCCGAGATCACACTATTGCACTCCAGCCTCAGCAACAGAGTGAGACTCCAGCGAAAGAAAGAAAGAAAGAAAGAAAGAAAGAAAGAAAGAGAGAAAGAGAGAGAGAGAGAGAGAGAGAGAGAGAGAGAGGGAGGGAGGGAGGGAGGGAGGGAGGGAGGGAGGAAGAAGGAAGGAAGGAAGGAAGGAAGGAAGGAAGGAAGGAAGGAAGGAAGGAAGGAAGGAAGGAAGGAAGGAAAGAAAGAAAGGAAGGAAGGAAGGGAAAGAGAGAGAGAGAGAGGGAAAGAAAGAAAGAAACATTATGAGTAGCTTCTATACCTGATTATTTATTTTATACACCACATGCTTTTTAGGGAGCCAGAAAATCACACAAACTGTAGTCCAAAACATTTAATGATGGAAATTTCCCCAAAGAGACGAACAGAGCGAGGGAGACTAATAGGAAATGGTGAAACAATTCATTTGCTAACAAAAATAAGAGACTCCAGTCTGGTTCTAAAGAAAGGTGCCATCGGAGGGGTTGTCGGAGGGAACACAGAGTGACCTGCAGCCGCAGGAAATGGCTGTGGATAGGAGCTGCAATGTGAAAAAGAGGAGGGCACCTGGTTTTATATGGAGGGAGGCAGGGGCACAAGTACCCCAAGTTTTCACTCTTCACACTCTTATCATACAGATTTCTCCCACTAAGCAGAAGCAAATGGTCTAAAAAGCCCAGCTAGTCCGCTCCATCAGTTGCCCTGCCCTCCAGCATGCAAACAGAAATGAGTAGTATGACTTCTTTATTGAGGGCAAATAGAGATCACTTAGCACATAACACACAAAAGAGTTTATTCACTGAAAGAAAAACAAAACATGACTAGTTTTTGTTCTATTCCCTTAGAACTTTATTAGTGTGATATACAAAGAGTGGCTGAACCTTCCAAAGTGTATTACAGAAGTAAATAATTTAGGTAATTCCCAGAATATGTCATGAATGCCTTAAGAAAAACAGACAAATAATGATCAAACTGAAAATGGTTTCCTTTTGATATATCGCTGTTTCTGTTCTCAGTAATTTTAGGAGTCTTGCCAGTCCTACTGGCCTTAACTTACCTTAGTTTCAGCCTCACAGGTAACGTCCATGTTGTACAGCACCACAGTATTGAAATGAGCAAAGCCGTGTCTTCTACAGACCTATCAACTGTTGTTTCCATTTCTATTTCACCTGCCCAGTCATGCCACTTACATGGTCTTTGTCCTGTGTGCAATTGCTTGCTTTCTATATCAAAGCCAGTTATAAGGAACTGATATGACACACCCAGTCGTTCCCAGGAGTATAGCTAACTATAATCATATCAATGTGTTCTGAATAGGTGACAAACGTCTGATGGGTGCTCCAGACATGGGTGCTCCCCAAATGTCTGATGGGGGTATGAGAGATGACACAAGAGCTCTAGCTTACTGAAAGGTGGTGGAACTGGTAAAGGCAGGATTAAAGAAAACACACACTTTAAGTAATTCTCAGAATTTTTTTTTTTTTTTTTTTTTTTTGAGATGGAGTTTCACTCTTGTCCCCAGGCTGGAGTGCAATTGCACAATCTGGGCCCACCGCAACCTCCGCTTCCTGGGTTCAAGTGATTCTCCTGCCTCAGCCTCCCGAGCAGCTGGGATTACAGGCATGCGTCACCACATTTGGCTAATTTTCTTTTCTTTTGTTTTCTTTCTTCTTCTTCTTTTTTTTTTTTTTTTTTTTTTTTTTTTTTTAAGACAGAGTCTTCCTCTGTCGCCCAAGCTGCTGTAGTGCAGTGGCGCGATCTTAGCTCACTGCAAGCTCCACCTCCTGGGTTCACTCCAGTCACTTGCCTCAGCCTCACGAGTAGCTGGGACTACAGGCGCCCTCCACCAGGCCCGGCTAATTTTGTGTGTGTGTGTGTGTTTTTTTTTTTTAGTAGAGACGGGGTTTCACCATGTTGGCCAGGATGGTCTCGATCTCCTGACCTCGTGATCCGCCCGCCTCGGCCTCCCAAAGTGCTGGGATTACAGGCATGAGCCACTGCGCCCGGCCATGCCCGGCTAATTTTCTATTTTTAGTAGAGACGGGGTTTCTCCATGTTGGTCAGGCTGTTCTCCAACTCCAGACCTCAAGTGATCCGCCCACCTCGGCCTCTCAAAGTGCTGGGATTACAGGTGTGAGCCACTGCGCTCAGCAGAACTTTTTGTTTGTTTGTTTGTTTGTTTGTTTTTCAGCCATGCCTATCAGGGCATATTTTTTCACAAAGTTAAGGATTTACAAAGCATGTTGGCACATTGTTAATTCCATTGCATTTTAGGACTACCATGAGGAAGAATTGGCAGATAGCTTCCTTCTTTTTGCATACATGGAAACTCACATCTTAGGAGAAATCAGATTAGGATCATACAGCTAGTATGTAACAGAACTGGTGTTTTCCACAATTTACTTAATTTGGAAATGTGATTAAACACTGCTAAACTTTAAAAAGATTCTTACTTTCCAGTGAGTGCTATGAGTCAAATAGTGATCTATAATTACATCTATAGAACTCTGTAAACAAAACATGGTTTGAAATACTGTCTTCATATCAGAATTACCTACAAATCTTTAGTATATTAAGACTTTTTGAGAGTCACACTAAGACCCTTCCCATGTACAGCCCAGAATTTTTTTTTTTTTTTTTTTTTTTTTTTGAGACGGAGTCTCGCTCTGCCGCCCAGGCTGGAGTGCAGTGACCGGATCTCAGCTCACTGCAAGCTCCGCCTCCCGGGTTTACGCCATTCTCCTGCCTCAGTCTCCCGAGTAGCTGGGACTACAGGCGCCCGCCACCGCGCCCGGCTAGTTTTTTGTATTTTTAGTAGAGACGGGGTTTCACCGTGTTAGCCAGGATGGTCTCGATCTCCTGACCTCGTGATCCGCCCGCCTCGGCCTCCCAAAGTGCTGGGATTACAGGCTTGAGCCACCGCGCCCGGCCTACAGCCCAGAATTTTAAGTCGGTTAACTAAATAAGAGTTCATAGCAACATTTTATTGTATGGTCATACCATAATTCATTTTCTTTCCTGAAAAAAATATAAATAACACTATTGGTAGTGGGAGATATGGAGTAGGAGGAAAAGATTGGCAATCTAATTGAAATAGCAAGAATAAAATCTATCTTGAATTGGAGAAGCATATTTATGCTTCCACTAAAATTTATCAAGTATTTTGAGAATGAACGATGACAGCAGTATTAACAGTTGACATATAAATAATATGCTGTAAGAATTTAGCTTGAAAAAATGATTTTATGAGTTTTCTTGCATTCAGGTTTCTGAAATTTACAGTAAATCTTGGACTACATTTCTTATTCTTTATTTTCCTGTTTTCATTGTTAGACATCATGGATACTTGAGCCACTACATTATGATTCATAGTAATTCCTGTTAGATTTCTTCATTGCAAAGCTAAATAAAACAAGTGTTACTTTTGAATTCTTTTAAATAAGTGAAATAGCTATACGCTGCTGCTCCCAAGGCTTAATTTTGGGTTGCAATGCATAAAAATTTCATATTTCAAACCATAAATTACTTACTTGAAATTTTCTGGATGTGTATCTAGAAATGCATTTCTTCTGTATATCAAGAAAAAGAAAGTTCACTATGGTACAATTTATTTGCAGACATTAAATCATGATTTCTTTGGACACGTTTATGTATATACCAATTAGAGAGGTAATGATTCACACACTGAGTGCTCAATAAATCTGAGTTATCAACTGGGGATGTGAACATTCTACTATGCCTTTCTTGTTCTATTTCTCTAAATTTCTCAAAAGAATTCTTATAAATTCTCTGAATTTATAAGGATCTCTAAGGTTAGTGAATACCTTAACTGCTTATGATTTAATTTAACTCTGTCAATGATAAAGAAGTATTTAATATACGAAGGACATATTTTCCCAATCTCTTAGTAAATTAACTCTTTCTGTGAAACTACTATGCACTTTTTTATCAAATATTTATGAAATGACCATTAAGTGTGAGTCACTGTATGTATGTCACTATGGCTGTTATAGATAAGGAATTCAGTATAAATATTAGATCTTGCACAATTGTGAAAAGATCTCCAGAAGTGACAGTTTGAAAGGGGAAATGGAGGATCAGAGAAGGAGTCACTAACAAGCCAGGCAGAGAAGCTAAGCTCTTCTAGTTTCCAGAGTGGAAGATGGAAATTGCATGTGGCAGTCTATGGGAAGCTGTTGGCTTTTTGTAGCTACCACTTCTGTTGATCCACAGTCAAGTTCCTGGTGGTGCTTCAGGGTTTGTTGTGGTGAATTGGGCTACGAGTTGGTCAGAAGAGTAGAAGAGGAACAAAGGGCAGTAATGACAGGAAGAAACTTACTAGACACCTCTGCATTTATTCATCGCCACATCTGAGTCTTACAGTGTTCACAGAGTAATGGTAGTTGTTTCACTCTGCCTTCCAAATATGCCTAACTTCCATTTTTGACTAATTCTAACCACCTATTAGATAGAACCATTTAAAAACCACCTCCA
Organism: Macaca nemestrina; assembly: GCF_043159975.1. Taxonomy (NCBI): domain Eukaryota; kingdom Metazoa; phylum Chordata; class Mammalia; order Primates; family Cercopithecidae; genus Macaca; species Macaca nemestrina. The sequence goes on along the minus strand of NC_092131.1, from coordinate 24,416,772 downwards.
TAATAATTATTTTACTTGTGAGACCAAAAAGAAAGTAAGCCAGGGCAACATAATGAGACTTCATCTCTACATCTCTATTTCTACAAATAGAAAATTAGTTGAGCATAGTGGCACACACCTGTTCTAGCTACTTGGGAGGCTGAGCCAGGAGTATCACTTGAGACCAAGAGATCAAGACTACAGTGAGCTATGACTACACCTCTGTACAAATGTGGTGACAGTGTCAAACCTGATCTCCAAAACTAAAAAGAAGTTATATTTTAAATAATTTATTATATTTTCCGTTACTCATACCATATTTAATATTAGGTTCCTCGGAAGTTCTAAGAGCAAGATTTATTTGAGATTTATTTAATAAGAAGTGTTCATAGGAAACTCTGGTAGAAAAGTAGGAAAATGGAACCACAAAAGAAAGGAGGTCAAGAAGAGATGTGATATCACAGAGTTCCATAGTGAGCAACTTTGGGTCTGTGCTAAAGGGGGAGCTTTGGAGGAAGTATAGGTCCTATCTCCAAGTGGTCCTGATTAGGGCAAAGGAACTGGAGTACTAATGTTCTTGCCTCCATCTGATACTTATTAAGAGATGCACATTCTGGAAGTTTGTGAGCAGTCCTTGAACAAAGGGAGACATAGCCATGGCTACTGGTACTGAAAGCATAGTGGCCAAGGGATCCATGGGATTGTGGCAAGGGCATCTTTCTACAAGTGACCCTAATCCTAGGTGATATACTTGCTGCTATATTAAATAACATTTTTTAAAAGTATGCCCACGTAAGAACAAATAAAGAGAAACCAAAAAGTAAAACGGTGGTGGTATTTTGTTCTTTTTAAATTTAAAAACATATAACATTTTTCTGATTTTCAAAATTTTATTGAACATGCCCATTAAAAAAAAAGAGAGAAAAATAAAGAATGGTGTTTGTGGTGAGGTGGTTAAAGCTTTTCTGCAGATATGTTAATCCAGGCATCCAAGTGAGGAAATATATGCCCTATTTTACCAGTTACACAATAGTCCAGTTTCTCCTATACTATTAGAGTTTAAATTATGACAACAGAACAGTGGCTATTAATATGTTTTTTAGGACCTGAAAATATGCAACATTTCCCATAATTTGATTTGCTATATGAATTATTTGATCAGTTATCACAGGCCTCTAAGAGAAAATGAAAAATAAATTTAAATGGGATCCTTGACAGTTCCATTCACCATTGGTTGATAGCAAGGTTATCTTTTTATTGACCATGTTTATTTTAGGAGATGATATTCTGTTGATATAGGACACGATTAAACAACAGAGAAAAAAATCCAAATATACTAATCACATGAAATGTGAAAGTGAAATTGGATACTCTTATGAAGCATATTTTAGCTTCTTATGGACTGATTTTGTGATTGGTACTTTTCATGTAAGTAATTTATTATGTCAAAACTCAAAAGAAAATTGCTACAATTCTGTAACACAATAAAAAATTTCTACAGTATGATGGGCCCTGGTTTTAATGGCCATATAAATAATCTATGTTATGAAGATAAATTTCTATATGCTATGTGCTATTTTGGATGTGAGTCTGCCCTAGAAGAGGAAACATATATGCCTATAGACTATAGATGAATTATATGATTCCATTACAAAGGCGTCATTGATGAATGTTTTAAATATAGTATTATATGGGAAAACATTTACCAAAGATAACAGTTTACTCATCAATGAGATGACATTTATGATGTTAGGCTTGTCCACAGAAAATGCAGTTGTATGACTCTCTATGGAAGCTGACTTATGTTCATGCATGTGAGGATAAATATCTGCAATTTACTTTTAAAAAATGTTAAGTATGCTATAGGTATCAAATATTATATTGTTTCCTTTTTTGGCAGGCACTTACAACCTTTATTTAATGCATAAGAAAAGTATGTTTCTCTTATCCTCTAAATGAATTATTTTCTTTTTTTATTTTTCCATAAGTTATTGGGGTACCGGTGATATTTGGTTACATGAGTAAATTCTTTAGCAGTGATTTGTGAGATTTTGGTGTATTCATCACCCAACCAGTATACATTGCACCATATTTGTAGTCTATTATCTCTCTCTCCCCTCCTACTCTTCTCCCCAATTCCCCAAAGTTCATTGTGTCATTCTTATGCCTTTGCATCCTCATAGCTTAGCTCCTGCATATGAGTGAGAACATACTATGTTTGGCTTTCCATTCCTGAGTTACTTCACTTAAGATAATAGTCTCCAATCTCATCCACGTCGCTGAAAATGCTGTTAATTCATTCCTTTCTATGGCTGAGTAATAGTCCATCATCTACATATATATATACACACACACATATATATGTATTATATATAATCACAGTTTCTTTATCCACTCATTGATTGATGGGCACTTGAGTTGGTTCCACGATTTTGCAATTGTGAATTGTGCTACTGTAAACATGCATGTGCAAGTATCTTTTTCAAATAATGACTTCTTTTCCTCTGGATAGATATGCAGTGGTAGGATTGCTGGATCAAATGGTAGTTCTACTTTTAGTACTTCAAGGAATCTCCACACTGTTTTCCATAGTGGCTGTACTAGTTTACATTCCCACTAGCAGTGTAGAAGTGTCCCCTGACCATCACATCCATGCCAGCATCTACTGTTTTTTGATGTTTTGATCATGGCCATTCTTGCAGGAATAAGGTGGTATTGCATTGTGGTTTTGATTTGCATTACCCTGATCATTAGTGATGTTGAGCATTTTTTCATATGCTTGTTGGTCATTTGTGTATCTTCTTTAGAGAATTGTCTGTTCATGGCCTTAGCCCACTTTTTGATGGGATTGTTTGTTTTTTTCTTACTAATTTGTTTGAGTATGTTGTAGATTCTGGATATTAGTCCTTTGTCAGATGTATAAATTGTGAAGATTTTCTCCCACTCTGTGGGTTGTCTGTTTACTCTGCTGACTATTCCTTTTGCCGTGCAAATACTCCTTAGTTTAATTAAGTCCCAGCTATTTATCTTTGTTTTTACTGCATTGGCTTTTGAATTCTTGGTTATGAAATCCTTGCCTAAACTAATGTCTAGGAGGGTTTTTACAACGTTACTTATATAATTTTTATAGTTTCAGGTCTTAGATTTAAGTCCTTAATCTATCTTGAGTTGATTTTTGTATAAGGTGAGAGATGAGGATCCAGTTCAACTCCTCTTACAATAGCTGCAAAAAAACAAAAACAAAAACAAACAAACAAACAAACAAACACCCTTAGGAATATATCTAACCAAGGAGTTGAAAGACCTCTACAAGGAAAAGTATAAAACGCTGCTGAAAGAAAACATAGACTACACAAACAAATGGAAACACATTCCATGCTCATGGATGGGTAGATTCAACATGAAGAAAATGACCATACTGCCAAAAGCAATATACAAACTCAATGCAATCTCCATCAAATTATCACCATCATTCTTAACAGAAATAGAAAAAAACAATTCTAAAATTCATATGGAACCAAAAAAGAGCCCGCATCGCCAAAGCAGGACTAAGGAAAAGGAATAAATCTGGAGGCATCACACTACCTGATTTCAAACTATACTATAAGGCCATATTCACCAAAATAGCATGGTAGTGGTATTAAAATAGGCACATAATCCAATGGAACAGAATAGAAAACCCAGAAATAAACCCAAATACTTACAGCCAACTGATCTTTAACAAAGCAAACACAAATATGAAGTGGGGAGTGGGGAAAGGACACCTTTTTCTTTTTTTTTTTTTTTTTTTTGAGACGGAGTCTCGCTCTGTCGCCCAGGCTGGAGTGCAGTGGCCGGATCTCAGCTCACTGCAAGCTCCGCCTCCCGGGTTTACGCCATTCTCCTGCCTCAGCCTCCCGAGTAGCTGGGACTACAGGCGCCCGCCACCGCGCCCGGCTAGTTTTTTGTATTTTTTAGTAGAGACGGGGTTTCACCGGGTTAGCCAGGATGGTCTCGATCTCCTGACCTCGTGATCCGCCCGTCTCGGCCTCCCAAAGTGCTGGGATTACAGGCTTGAGCCACCGCGCCCGGCCGAAAGGACACCTTTTTCAACAAATGGTGCTGGGATAATGCCTAGACATATGTAGGAGAATACTGTTTCCTTTCAGTGGCACATATTTTAAGAAGTTTCCAGTAAGTTAGGTTAGTTTAATTTGTCCCAAAGCAGTTAATTACTTCTGTTTGGATTTTGGTTTTGTTTTATTTTGTTTTTGAGACAGGGTCACCTCTGTCACTCAGGTTGGAGTGCAGTGGTGCAATCACGGCTCATGACAATCTCAAACTCTGGGGCTTAAGCCTCTATCCTCAGCCTTCTGGGTAGCTGAGACCACAACCATGTGCCACCACACACGGCTAATTTAGTTGGTTGATTGTTTATGTTTTTAATTTATTTTATTTTATTTTATTTTACTTTTCTTTTGATAAAGACAGTGTCTCACTATGTTGCACAGGATGGTTTGAACTTCTGAGCTCCAGTGATTTTCCTGTCTTGACCTCCCAAAGTGCTGAGATTACAGGCATAGGCCACCATGCCAGGGCTAATTGGGATTTTTAAAATAAGATTTAAACTTGTAAAAACCAAGTCACATTTCCAAAATTTCTAAAGATGTATCAACATAAACTAGGAAGGCTAATGGTAAAACTATGATTGTATATCAAAAGTTTTTGTGTAAAAAAAGGTCAAACATTTGGATTTTGTAAAATTTCGTTTTTGTTATTCCTTGAAAGGGGATAAGATATACTGTTTTCAGAAAGTTGCTTTACAAATACTGTTTTATTTAATTTTCATTGGAACCTTGCTATTTACTCATTGCAGCTATTAAAACTAGGATACAGGCTGGGTGCGGTGGCTCAAGCCTGTAATCCCAGCACTTTGGGAGGCCGAGACGGGCGGATCTCGGGGTCAGGAGATCGAGACCATCCTGGCTAACCCGGTGAAACCCCGTCTCTACTAAAAAATACTAAAAACTAGCCGGGCGAGGTGGCGAGCCCCTGTAGTCCCAGCTGCTCAGGAGGCTGAGGCAGGAGAATGGCGTGAACCTGGGAGGCCGAGCTTGCAGTGAGCCGAGATCCGGCCACTGCACTCCAGCCCGGACTCCGTCTCAAAAAATAATAATAAAATAAAATAAAATAAAATAAATAAAGCTAGGATACATTATTTCAAGTTATATTTTCTTGTTGTTGGTGGCAGGGTCTGAAATTACTTGAATCATCCAAATTTGGGATTTAAATTAAAAAATTAAAAAAACTAAATAATAAACTGAAAAATTAAAAAATTAAAAAAATTTTTAAATTAAAAAAACAAACACTGCTTTCCTTGGTAGTGTATTAATCTAACCCTCCTTCCGTCTCTTTGTTCCCTCCTGCAAGGAGTGTCTGTTGAATGCCTATGATGTGCCAGGCATTGTTCTAGGAAATGGTAAAAACAAAACAAAATGACAACAACAAAACAATATCAACAACAACAACTAAAGTAGATACACCTGCTTTCACACAAAAAATTCAGCCTGATGCAGTACATTAATGGTAATTTTTAAAAATCACAAAAGCTATTTTTACAAACTGCAATATGTACCTGGCTGTGTCAAATAAGCACATAACAAAAGGATGTGCCCCACCCTATGAAGCCATGGAAAACACACCCACAGAAGTATGCTGAAATATCCCTGATTTGACAGGGTGGACTAGGGGAATGGTGTGTGTGGGGGCATTCTGGCAAGGCAGGCAGGTGAACTAGAATGTGCGGAGCCCTTGAGGCAGCCACAGAAAGACACATTTGAAAAACTGCGTGTCCTTGTGGATATCACAAAGGAATGGGTGATGGGTAACGAGGCCAAGGTAGGCCAGCAAGTCCTGAGTAAGGGAAGGACTTGCCACATTCTATACTAAGGATTTTCACCTTCATGCTAGGAAAAATGGGGCAGTCTAGGTAGATCATGCTGGAGGAAAGAGTTTGATTTTGAAATTGTTGCATCTCAAATGTCTTTGAGATACCAAACTGCAAATACAGACTAGTCAGATACATTGTCCTGAAGATCAGAGCAGATCAGAACTTGTCAGATGGATTTATTTTTCTGGAGATTTGTATTGACTCTGTGTGATTTATATTAACTGTGAGTGTTCTATTCCATCCACACTTATTCCATAAATATGTATGAGATAGAACAAGAACATTTACACAGAGTTCATGTCAGTCTATGTTACCAGTCAATGTATAAAAGTCTAAACTTCAAATTATTTTCATGAGTATACCTGTTGTGTGCTGAGAGACATAATTAGGAAGATTTCAGATAAAAAAAAGTAGTTTTCTCAATAGAATCTGCTCATCTGACAGATGAACCCGTAATTTTATGTAGTTTTTAATGTTTGATATTTCTGAGCAATGATCACAGAGTTTAACGGGTTTTTATATAACACATTTCTAAAAGGTCATAGTTTTATACTTCACAAAAAGTTTTGTTTGGCATTGAAAAGTAATATTTGGAAACAGATTGACAGCACTAGATCAGCTTATATGGGAATAATTTACAAATTATAAGCTTATTTTACCATAATAAAATTGTTAATTAATATGTAAATATATATTAGATACCTATGTCTACCTATCCTATCTATCTCTAAAACTTCACATATGAGAATATATATTCACTCAAATATCTGTTTTGGAAAATATATTTATAAAAAACACTTAGTTTCTTACACAGAGAGATAGGTATGAGTATCCAGAACTGTCAAAAAGTGTTCTTTCATTTGCTAAGTATTAACCAGCAATATTAAATTAATTATAACTGATTTATCCCAAGTAAATTCAGTCATATTGTACAACTAGTAAAAAATATTGACAAAAACCTTCATTTCTAGAATATAATAGATCATAGTAGGCTAATACTTATGTCTCATCATTAGAAAAAGCTGGAACAATTTTTAAAAAATATATAGCGATATCAGAAATCTCTGAGCTAGCTATGGAAAGTATAAAACCATTACAAGGTTAGCCGAAAATCACTGACAATTTTCCAATTTATGAGGCATTTTAGGTGTGAGTGGGGAGCTGCTTCCTGAAATTGTTACTTCTGTGATACCTTCATTTTTTTTTTTTTTTTTTTTTTACCTCTCGAGTTACCAAGGTAACAGTTTTATATCTAGTTAAAAATACCGCTTTATATTAATTTATTTCCGCTAAAAAAAAAAACTAGTGTGATCTATATCTTCTAGCTGGAGTTTGACTAACAGGTGGAATTTAACGTGTATTTAAAATGAGGAATATCAAAACAAGGATCTTTGAGAAAAAAATATGAAATGAGAAATAATATAAAGAAAAGAATGAAGTAGAATTCTTGTAGATTTCTTCAGTCACGCATATTCCCTACTGAGAACATGATACTGCTCTAAAATTAACCGTGCTGAATAATCATTCAATAACTGCAGGTTAATTTTCTTTGGTAAATGTGATGGTTAATATTGAGTGTCAACTCAATTGAATTGAAGGATGCAGAGTATTGTTTCTGGGTGTGTCTGTGAGGGTGTTGCCAAAGGAGATTAACATCTGAATCAGTGGACTGGGAGAGGTAGACCCAACCTCAATCTGGGTGGATATCATGTAATCAGTTGCCAGCTCGGTTAGGATAAAAGCAGGCAGAGGAATGTGGAAGGATTAGACTGGCTAAATCTTCTGTCCTCCATCTTTCTCCTGTGCTCCAAGTTCTTCAGTTTTTGGACTCTTGAACAAACACCAGTAGTTTGCTAGGGGCTCTCAGGTCTTGGTCCACAGACTGAAGGCTACATTGTTGGCTTCCCTACTTTTGAGGTTTTGGGACTTGGACTGGCTTCCTTGCTCCTCAGCTTGCAGATGGCCTATTGTAGGACTTCACCTTGTGATCCTGTGAGTCAATACTCCTTAATAAACTCCCCTTCATATATACATCTATCCTGTTAGTCCTGGCCCTCTAGAGAACCCTGACTAATACAGTAAATATTAAACTGAATGTTAGAGCTATCACTCATGTCTAAGGCTGCTTTAGAAGGGATAAATTTTCAGGTGTGTTTGTAAGAAATGTGCAGTGATGAGGTAAGTAGTTGGACCATTTTATGGTATCCTGGATGTGAAGAAAAGACAGGAAGGCAATCTTATAAGAAAGCAAAATAGAAAAAAACAATTTCAAGATGTAGGTGGAAGTTTTAATTAATACAAACAGCTTTTGAATCATGTTCAAAGCAATATTATAACCATTTTAGTGACTAAAAATTGTAATAGTTTTTACTGGTTAGTAATATGATCCACCGTGAACACCCAAAAGCAGTCTTCAATTGTAGCAAGTATAGGGAGAGCGAGCTTAAGGATTTTCTTTTAGATTGTACAATGTAGATGTAGAAAATAGACAAATATGAAGTACTTTTGTTGTAATGCATTTACCTTTTTAGTAAATAACTTATATAGATTTCCAAAGAGCATTATTTTAAAATCACATATTATCAGTTTTATTTTCGCTGTGTACCCAATCTTTTCAACTAGGAACGATTCTTAAATTTCTTCTCAATATTTAAAGGAGTCAAAGTTATTTGTCACCTCTCCATTGTTTCCATAAAATAATGAGATTACATTAAGGCAGAAGAAATGTATAAACTAGAAGTAAAATATGTTTAGCTGTGAGGGCAGAGCAGGGTAGCCAATTTTGGCATCTAAGTCACTGAGCTTTTCAACGTATGTTTCAACATCTCATGACTTGTTACTTACAACATCATTCACTTGACTCTCCCCAGCATAAAAATAAAAATATATAAATCATTCATCTTCCCAGATTTTCAGACACAAACCTGGAAACATCTGTGGCTTTTTGGTTCACTATGCAATGTTCAGACTAGTCACTCCATGTTTGACTCCCCACCCACCCAACCCACACCCTAAATTCTGGAATCTGTTTTTATATGAACTACTACCTGTCCAAACCTGAATATTTTGACAGAGTTTTGGGTTACATTGTTTAGTTTTCCCTTGATAAGTTTTACTATTAATCCAGGATTTCTTAAGCTAATGGCAGTTATGACCTAAAGACAGTAAAAGGCACCAGTATGATATTTAAGGCTGAAACATCTGGTACAGAAAAGACCAAGAGAAAATAGGAAATATTTTGTCAGTAAGTAAAATGCAAGGTCTGGAATTGTAAACTGTACTCGTAAGTTGTTTTTAACTTCAAGGTTTTTGTTGTTTTCAAAAAAACTTTATTAGCAATAATACTATTCACTATTCACTGTCTCAAAGTCAATAAACAGATGTATTCGGAGAAATATTTTTGTAACATCATATATTTGTCTGTTCTTATGCTGCTAATAAAGACATACCTGAGACTGGGTAATTTATAAAGGAAAGAGGTTTAATAGACTCACAGTTCCACATGGCTGGAGAGTCTGCACACTCATGGCAGAAGACGAAGGAAGAGCAAAGGGACATCATACATGGCAGCAGGCAACAGAGAGCTTGTGCAGGGAAACTGCCCTTTGACAAAACCATCAGTTCTCTTGAGACTTCTTCACTATCTCGAGAACAGCATGGGAATAGCCTACCCCAGGATTCAATTACTTGGACCCTCCCAGAACATGTGGGAATTATGGGAACTACAATTCAAGATGAGATTTGAGTGGAGACACAGCCAAACCATATCACATGGGAATGAAGCAAGAGAATCTGGAGGCAGAAACGGCTGTACAGTGGTATAAATCCTATTAGCAGCATGTTCATTGAGAAAACAAGAAGCCTCAAACTTGAGATCTTAAATATGATGAACATAATATGTTACCATATGGTCTGAATTGCTTTTAAGTGGGTCGTTATTTTTTGTAAGCTATTTATTTTCAAAGAACCTGTATGTATAAAACAAAGAGATAATTCCAGATTTTCTCCATTATTTTTTTCTCTCAAACACTTAGCTATAAATACGGTTGTCTCTCTTAATGAGGCACCATGCTACTTCAGATTTTGGTAAAGATTCTCTAACCAACACCAAAAAAAAGATAACCACTGGCAAGTATGTTTCTTTTTATTTGACTTTTGTTGCCCAAGTCTTAAGTGGAAGCAAGCTTTCCTTAAAAAAAATGTGAACCAGGAAGACCAAACTTACAGAGAACCATAAGGATATTTTAGTCATTCATTCATACATTTAATCCTTTAGCAAACTAAACAGTTTCAATAAACACATCATAACAGCTGAAATTTAAAAATAAAATCTCTCTTCCCTAAGGAACTTACATTTCTATAGAAGAACACGATAAGCAGATGGCCAATATAATATTTTACCCATTAAAAGAGAAATGACTACAAAGTAAAGCAGGAGAATCGGACGTATCAATGAGGACTCCCTAGTAAGATGTACAGTAAAAAGCTTTCACTTTAGAGGTAAGACTTTATGTCTTTTAACTGGGTTTTAAAAGGATGACTAGGAGTTCATCATTCAAATAAGACCAGGATGATGTTTTATTCAGATGACAGTATATTTGAAAAAAACCAGAAGCTTGAAGTAGGAAGAAAGCATGCTAAAGAACTGAGTTATGTGTTTTTTTGTTGTTGTTGTTGTTTTTTTTGTTTTTGTTTTTCTTTTTTTTTTTTTTTAAAGAAACTTTTGTTAGAGCAAGAGTCAGGAAGCTATATCCATTGGCCAAATCCACCCTGCCACCAGTGTCAACATTTATTGGAATTCTGCCACTCATTCTTTCAGTATTGTCTATGGCTACTTGCATCCTATAAAGGCAGAGTTAAGTGGTTAAGCTGGAAACAGTACGGCCCTCAAAGCATCAAATATTGACTATCTGGCCCCTCACAGAAAGAAAATTTCTGACCCATGATTAAAGAAAATTTGTACCTGAAGAAAAGCAAAAGGAATTTTTATGTCCTTGATGATCCACTGAGGGATATTAAAGGAATGAATAATTTGAACACATCTGCATTTCCACAAGATCAGGGACAGCTGTGTGGAGACTTGTTGTGGACAGAGTGATGCCAGGGGCTTGAAAACCACTGAAGGACTATTTTCACATACTCACATGAAGACATTTGTACGACTTAGGGTCCAGTCAAAAACCAGAAATTGTAGAAATTATACTATGTGTTTCCACAAAGAGAGTTCAGCAAAGGAATTCATTAGAAAGTGTTGGGGAGGCCAGATGAGGTGGATCAGGCCTGTAATCCCAGCGTTTAGGGAGGCCGAAGCAGATGGATGGCTTGAGGTCAGGAGTTTGAGACCTGCCTGACCAATATGGTGAAACCCTAACTCAACTAAAAACATAAAAATTAGCTGGGCATGGTGGTGGGTGCCTGTAATCCCAGCTACTTGGGAGGCTGTGGTAGGAGAATAATTTGAACCTGCGGGGGGAGGCTGTGTGAGCCGAGATCGCACCACTGCACTCCAGCCTAGGTGACAAAGCGAGACTTCATCTGAAAATAAATAAATAAATAAATAAATAAATAATAAATAAATAAAATAAAATGTTGGGGAGCTGAAGAGGCAAAACAAACACCAATAAGCAACACTGAAGCAATGCAGAGATAGTAACTGCAGGAAACAGCACACCACCTCCTCCCACTCCCCAACTAGAGTGATGGGTTGGTAGAGAAGTTGTTTACTGTATTAGGACTAGAATCACTGAGGAGCCAATCCTCAGAACTGAGTCAACCATCCTCAGAACTGAGTCCCAGCTCTAACAGGAGGAGCTGCCTACCTAGTGCTGGTACTCCAGAATCTCAGAGGAGGGACCTTGCAGAGTTAGGACTCTGAAGAAGGGCAGTGCCCAAATGCTGAAGTACTCCTGAGGGGCACATGAAGGCTGTTTCTAGGACTGCTTGTGAAAGACATGATTTCTCCCTGCTTAACATACACATTTTGCACCGATTATATGACAGACATTATTAGCTAGTAGTTCCCCAGTAGTGTGCTATCACAATCATTAAAGCAACTTTTGTTTCTCACTTACTTTTTTTAACTTCTCTGTTCTTACCATTCTTTACCACCTCTTTGCTAGTAAAATGCGTATGTTCAACAATGGAGAAAAAATGCTTTATGAGCTAGTAATACCTTTTACAAAGGAAATTCAAAGAACTTTTCCATATTTTATACATAATCCATGAGTCAGCTATTCTCTATATTTTATTGACTGAACACCTAAAATCTTGCATTTTTTTTTCCTAAATTGAGATAACTTTCAGTAGTTTAAATACAGACCTTCAGATTCACAGGGCACTGGTGTTTCTACGTTGACAAAGTTCTCTTCAAAGCCGAGCAGTATTTCAGAGCAAGCTAATTATCTAGAAGGCTATTCTGGTATTGCTGGTCCTTTTAACAACATTAACTGTTCATTTAGGTTAAATGGAAAGATTGCCTTTGTTTTTCTATCTTAGCCTGATTTTCCTAAATTAAGCAGAGCCAGTAAAAGGTTTCCATGTAGGTAGTTTATTTGGGAAGTGATTTCAAAGGGTAGAAATGACAGGGTAATGAAAAACAGAAAGAACAATGGCAACTTAAAGATGTGTTTCCACGTTGACCATAGAGTCCTGTGCTCCTGGCAAACAGCAATGGCTGTTCCATGAGAGGGCTTGCTACAAAGACCCACCTTTAGATAAGACTCCTGGATGACTGATCCCCTTGTTTACTTGTGATAAGGACAGACACAGACTTTACAAATGCCTATTCATCTCATAAATGATTAATTGAACTGCTTGTTCCCACTCACCAATCTGGACAAATCTCTGCTAACTCAATGAACCTATATTAAGATTTCTTCCCTCAGGTCCCTACATTTTGTTCCTCTTCTGAGTGTTGGAAACCAACCCTCTTAATGGCTTTTCCATAGAATCAACTGACCTCATCAAAAAACTATTCCCTGATAAACTCTCTAATCATACCCTTGCCTCGGCCTAATCCACAATACCCAGTTTTGTCTGGTCTTGTTTGCTTTCGTTTCTCTGCAATAGTCTCCCTATTGCAATGGTCTTTTTGAATAAAGTCCCTTATTACCTAAGTATGAATTTGCTTTTTTATTTGACTTATGGGACTCAGGACAACCTATTCCAAGTATGGCAACTTGGCATTTAAGAAAATAGCAGAAGTAGAAAAGTCTCTCTGAAATTCTCCCAGCATTCTCCCATGAAGTAGACCACAGAAGAATTATCTGACTTTCTAACAAAGTAGATCATAAGAGCTTAATTCCAGAAGTGTCCTCCCTGTATCTAGAGAAAGAGAATGAATACACAGTCACCAAGACTAATCTGAACAAGTGGGCCTTGCTAATTTTCCCTCAGTTTATTACCATTAGATCATACATTTTTTTGTCCTCCAGTCACACTTCTGCATGATTGTCATAAATGTACACAGATTTCCCTGTTTCTTTAAGCCTTCATTTCTGAAGTCTCCCTTGTCATGTAAAACTTATATAATACATTTGTGTGTTTTTTCTCTTATTAATCTGTCTTTTGTTGTATGAGTCTCAGCCATAACCTTTGCAATAGGTGAGGAAAAGATAACTATTTTTCTCTCCTATATGGCTATTCCCTGTTTTCTCCCAGGAGAGTGAACTTTGTGTATGTGCCTCTCTCTCCTTCTTTAATACTCTATTGAGCCATCTCCACTTCATTTACTGTAGACTAGCACTTCTTAAAATTAAATATGGAACGAATTTCCTAGGGTCTTGATAAAATGCAAATTCTGATTCAATATACCTAATAGAACATATAATTCTGTATTTCTAACACACTTTTGGGTGATACTCTGCTACTGGTCTGTAGGTCACCCTTTAAGTAGCAATGTTTTTGACAGTTGTTATGCTCCAAAAGGACATCTCATTAAAGACAGGTTCCAAGTGCTTCTAAGTCAATAAATCTCTGTCTTATATTTGAGCCCAATGAACCAGCACTCACAAGACTTACTGCACTTATTTTGTGGGTTTTCTTCTTCCCCTAGGACCTCTTGGTGGTTCTATAATTTTTCCAATATGCAAATAATTTCCTGTTAGAGAAGAGAATATATTTTCTTGTTGGATTTTGGCAAGCCTTGACACCTCAAACCAAGAGGAAAGAACAAAGAGAGTCAGTCAAATAGTGAAAGAAGTAAAGCCACCCAGTGTTCAGTCCATTATGACTTTTGGAGGAGCTTTGTGAAATACTTCTCAGACCTTTCCATTCAAGGCAAAAATGATTTGATATCTTCTCAAATGCATAAATCCACTAGTTTGAAATTCCTGCCAGGCGTGGTGGCTCACGCCTGTAATCCCAGCACTTTGGGAGGCTGAGGCAGGTGGATCACCTGAGGTCGGGAGTTCGAGACCAGCCTGACCACCATGCAGAAACCCCGTCTCTACTAAATATACAAAATTAGCCGGGCGTGGTGGCACATGCCTATAATCCCAGCTACTACGGAGGCTGAGGCAGGAGAATTGCTTGAACCTGGGAGGCAGAGGTTGCGGTGAGCCGAGATCGTGCCATTGCACTCCAGCCTGGGCAACAAGAGTGAAACTCTGTCTCAAAAAAAAAAAAAAAAAAAGAAAAAAAGAAATTCCTTGTCCTTCTGTGTGCATACGTATATGATTGGAGGAGGTTTCCATGGGTATTCCATGCAATGGCTTCAGAAAAGCCCTGGGGTAGGAAGTAGGGAGATAGCATGTTGCTAAAACTTCCATGGATTGAGTCAATGCTGTACTGGCTAAAGCACAAGGTAAGGCGAAAAGTATTTGAAATGGCCCAGAAGTATGTTTACATACCATTTATTGTTCTGAATCTACCTTCCTCATGGTGTTCTTCCCTCCCCACTCTCTTCTACTCATGTTTAGGTGCCATCTGTCAGCAATAGCCACTTCATTACCAAATATAGTCCCTTAAAGATTCTTTCTAGCATTGGGCCTGTCTTTTCCAGCCTCTGTGCTCTGAAAAGCAGCTCTTAGCTAGTCCTGCTTAAATAGAGTTCCAGATACTTGAACCTGAAAACCTGCATTGAAGTTAAGCTCCAACTCTGAATCTCTAAGCTGGAATATTTTATTCGATTCCCTCATCTGATAAGCAAGGGTAATGATAATAGTACTTGCTAATATCCAAAAATGTAATCATAACAATATGTGGAAAATTGTTCTGGAAACAATTGAATTCTAAACAAAATATAATCTGCCGTTTTTATCCAAAAATAAATTAATAATAATATCTAATGAGGAAAAAGACCTCTGAAGTGCTTAAAATGTGTATTCCTCCCAGAATTATTCGCACTTAAAAGGAGGAAAATAAAAGAATTTCTAATTTTAGCAAATTTTGATGGGAAAGGTATTTTCACAGTGCTGGAGAGGTACTTCTCAAAATCTCCTATCCAGATTATCTGCCTCTTCTTTGACTGTTTGTTCTGCTTAAAAACAAAAACAAAAAACTCAGTATCAGTACAATATAACTACCCTTTTCTCAGCACTTACTTGGTACCAATAATCTTTACTGCTTTAAAGCTTACCACATTTACTCCTCACAATCAACTAGAAAGACAGATATTATTATGGTTACAATTTTACATATAATGACTAGTCCTTTCTGTTGTTGTTGAGACAGGATCTCACTTAGCCATCCAGGCTGGAGTGCATTACCGTGATCTTGGCTCACTGTAACCTCTGCCTCCTGGGCTAAAGTGATTCTCCCACCTCAGCCTCCCAAGTTGCTGGGATTACAGGCATGCGCCACCATGCCCAACTAATTTTTGCAATTTTTGTAGAGACAGGGTTTCACTATGTTGCCCAGTCTTGTCTCAAACGTCTGGGCTCAAGCAATCCATCTGCCTCAGCCTCCCAAAGTGCTGCATTACAAGTGTGAGCCATCACATCTGGCCAAAGACTACTGAAGCATTAAAGACTACTTTAGTAGTCTTTAAATGATGTCCTAGGTAAAGTACATTTAGTTAATGGCACATCCAGAGCCTGAATTCAGGTTTGTGCAAAAACACTTCTAAGTCCCTTTATACATTGATTTGATGGCCTTGATCAATAGCATGCCCACACTTCTTGAATTGTCTTGAGCAATCTCAATGTCTCATTTTGGTCTAATTATCGATAGTTCATTTCGCTCTGAAAATTATCCTACTTTTAATGACAAATTATGTGATCACTCTATTAGCCTTTTTCTGCCTCTTCTTGTTTTTATATAAAGTTTACAAGTATCTCAAATACCTCATATTTTAAAATCTGTTTTTGTGTATTTTTCAATACAAACTGTTTCAATAAAAACAGTCACACTGTCTGAGAAACATTATATCTCATGAGAATAGCTAATTGGCTTCTTAAGTTCATTTGGTCATGAATGATGCTAAGAAAAGATTTGCAGTGAAGTAATTGTTACAGCTAATATCCTAAAGCAGCCAATCTACATTTGGTGCTAAAAATCAAAGCAAACAAAAAAACACTGATACATATTTCTTGTGTTTCTAGAACTAACATGTTTCTTAGATTTCTATCCAACATTTCTTCATAAGTTTCTTTTGTACAAACATATAGGTATTACAGTTCAAAGAATGTTTAAGCCTAAAACTTTCTAATATGAACTTGTGGAGAAAAAAAAATATTAAGCTCTCTACCGAAGAGTTAAGTCATCTGTAATGGATTTTCCTATATTTAAACTCAAAATGTGGTATTATCATTTGTAGAATTCACGTGTTTCTACAGTGTGTTCAAAAACAGGTTCTATAAAATGGCTAATTTGTGGAGCCAACACAGCTACAATAGAATCATTTTGTGATTTTTGCATCATTTTTATAATTGTCCTGGAAGGAGAAAAAAATAACGGATTGTTCTTTTTCTACTTATCATCTAGCAATGAATTAGGGATGGTATATTCTAGTTTTCAGCTGCTGATTTCAAATTCATGTAATACCATGAGTTACAGGTAAATGACTTAAAATTGCAATCACGAACTCTTTCTTTCCATGTCATGTTAGTTGGTCATAGTGACCTGACTTAGAGTGAAAAGGAGATCTAACTAGAAAACTAACATATTTCATAGCTATTTCAATTCCTATGGTGCAAAAATTGACAGAATTTTTACTTTGATAATTAATTTAGAAGTGTAGATTTCTTTCTCTGACAGGTTTAGTGATAAACATATTTCAAATATTTTGTTAAAAATAATCCACTTCAAACAATTAGTAATATATTCAAGCATACTGCTTGCCTAATATATAGGTATACACATATATACACACACATATATGTGTGTGTATGTGGATTTAAGTGCCACTTTAACTTGGCATAGTATTGGCTTTATTTATTTGGGCTACTATTGCAAGAATACCATAGACTGGGTTGCTTAAACAACAAACATTTATTTCTCACAATTCTAGAGACTGGCACTAGTCTCCAAGGACTAGTCCAAGATCAAGGCAGCAGTAGATCTGGTGTCTGGTGAGGGCTGGCTTCCTGGTCCGCAGATGAACAGGTGGTTGCATCTTCTCACTGTGTACTCACATGGCAGAAGGAACCAGGAATCTCTCTAGGGCCACTTTTATCAGGGCATTGATTCTATTCATAAAGGTTTTATCCTCATCACCCAATCACCTCCCAAAGTCTCCACTTCATATTGGGCATTAGGATTTCAATATATGAATTTTGAAGGGACACCAACATTTAGCCAAAACATATACATGTTGGCGTTTTTTTTTTTTTTTTTTTTTTTTTTTGAGACGGAGTCTCGCTCTGTCACCCAGGCTGGAGTGCAGTGGCCGGATCTCAGCTCACTGCAAGCTCCGCCTCCCGGGTTCACGCCATTCTCCTGCCTCAGCCTCCCGAGTAGCTGGGACTACAGGCGCCTGCCACCTCGCCCGGCTAAGTTTTTGTATTTTTAGTAGAGACGGGGTTTCACTGTGTTAGCCAGGATGGTCTCGATCTCCTGACCTCGTGATCCGCCCGTCTCGGCCTCCCATAGTGCTGGGATTACAGGCTTGAGCCACCGCGCCCGGCCTTCCATGACATATCTTAAAATGGCTCTGTGAAGTTGTGTTGTGTGGGGGGAAACTTACATTCTGTAGAGAATCTCCTTCCCTTACTGGTCTTTTCAGGAAAGTCTAGTACCTTTTAATGTCTGATAAGAAGACCTTTAACATCTATTGTCTCTGAAGGCTGCTAATTAGAGGCTTCATCTGCATGACGAAAACTTTGGTTTCCACAATCGCTTTTATCTTAACCCCAAGCATTTTTTTTTTTTTTTTCCTGCTAACTTCAACTCTTTAGCCAAAATTAAACTCTTTCGACCAACTGCCAGTCAGGAAATCTTTGAGTCCACCTATGGCCTAGAAGCCCCCATTTTTAGATGTCCTGCCTTTCCAGACTAAATCAATGTACACCTTACATGTATTAACTGATATTTGCCTGTAACTTCTGCCCTCCTAAAATGTATAAAATCAGGCTGTGACTCCAACACTTGGGCACATGTTCCCCGGACCTTGTGAGGCTTTGTCATGGTCATGTCCTTAATCTTGGCAAAATAAACTTCTAAATTAATTGAGACTTGTCTCAGCTATTTTTTGGCTTAAAGATCCTAAAAATAACTGGCTTGGATCCAGTTGGAGACCCCTTATGTCTGACTGGGTCAGATTAAAAAACAATAGTAAATGATAACATTGCAGGAGGTGCAAACTTTAGCTTTTCGAAATTTGCAGAGATTTTTGTATTCTAACCCTTTTCTTGTGAAAGGACACAAAGATAGATGTGTACCCACCCCCCACCCGCTACACCCTTGTTCTGCTCTCTAATCTTTGCACATACCAGAGATTTCGTAAGTTCTGTGAGTACCTGGTTTTCTGCACGTACCAGAGATTTTGTTTTGCACATACCAGAGATTTTGTAAGTTCTGAGGCAAGGTCACAAGACGTGTTTAAGTAAGATAAACTCTTGCTGCCATAAACCTGCTCTCCCGCCTCAAAGTTTGAACCAAAATATCAGAAATGGCAGGAACCAATCATAGTTAGCCAAATCGCCTTGTTCAAACACTAGCCAATCATATATCTGATTTGTATAATAACTCTATGCCCACTTTTCTTAGACTATATAACATTGTTCGGAGCTGAGTGGGGGAGCTCTCCTGCCCGTCTCGTTTCACGAGCGAGGGAGAGTTCCAGGTTCGAACCTGTAATAAAGATCCTTGCTGCTTAGCTTTGACTCTGGACTCTGGTGGTCTTCTTCGGGGAATAAACGGTCTAGGCATAACACTTGCTTGTTTATATGGGGAAAGACATCAGCTAAGTTGATTAAGGGGATATGAGAGTCAAAGCAAAGATTCAAGATAAAAATGAGATCTTTACTTTCTTAAGAACTAAGTAATCTACCTTCTAGCTGTGTCTACATTTACATGTGTAAGTATTAGCCCAGAATTAGCAAATGCTTATAGAAATGGCAAAAGAAGCCAGGGGTTAAATGATATGGTTGGATGCATCCCCACCCAAATCTCATCTTGATTGTAGTTCACATAATCATGTTTGGTAGGAGGGACCCATCAAGAAGTAATTTAATCATGGGAGCAGTTACCCTCATGCTGTTCTTTTGATAGTGAGTGAGTTCTCATGAGATCTGTTTGTTTCATAAGGGACTTTCCTCCCTTTGCTCTGCACTTCTTGCTGCCACAATGTGAAGAAGGACATGTTCGCTTCCCATTCTACCATGACCATAAGTTTGTTGAGGCCTCCCCAGCCCTGCAGAACTGTGAGTCAATTAAACCTCTTTCCTTTAGAAATTTTCCAGTCTTAGGTATGTCCTTATAGCAGCATAAGAACAAGCTAATACACATCCCTAAAGGAAATCTCCATATGTTAGGTGCCTTTCTGTGTACATTAGAAACTCTTACCATGGTTTAAATTTACACAAGTCATAGCTTCTTTTAAGGTGCTTTACTGGCCATCTTGCTTTAACTGTACTTTTACTTATGCCATTTTTTCTTTGGCTTGAGCAAAAGATGCAATATTCAGGCTGTATTAGTCTGTTCTCATGCTGCTAATAAAGATATACCTGAGACTGGGTAATTTATAAAGAAAAGAGGTTTAATTGACACACAGTTCCACATGGTTGGGGAGGCCTCACAATCATGGCAGAAGGCAAAGAAGAAGGAAAGTCACGTTTTGCATGGAGGCAAGCAAGAGAGAGCTTTTGCAGGGGAATGCCCATCTATAAAACCATTAGCTTTCGTGAGACTTACTGATTATCACTAGAACAGCATGGGAAAGACCTGCCCCCATAATTCAATTATCTCCCACCAAGTACCTCCTATAACATGCGGGAATTGTGGGAGCTGTAATTCAATATGAAATTTGTAGGCTGGGCGCGGTGGCTCAAGCCTGTAATCCCAGCACTTTGGGAGGCCGAGATGGGCGGATCACGAGGTCAGGAGATCGAGACCATCCTGGCTAACACGGTGAAACCCCGTCTATACTAAAAATACAAAAAATTAGCCGGGCGAGGTGGCGGGCGCCTGTAGTCCCAGCTACATGGGAGTCTGAGGCAGGAGAATGGCGTGAACCCGAGAGGCAGAGCTTGCAGTGAGCTGAGATCCGGCCACTGCACTCCAGCCTGGGCGACAGAGCGAGACTCTGTCTCAAAAAAAAAAAAAAAAAAAGAAAATTTGTGTGGGGTCACAGCCAAACCATATCACAGGCCTTAAATGTTAGCTCTTTGCTTTTGAAATATAAATTTTGTTGTTTCACCTAAGAATTATCCCTTTAGAAATGCACATTTGCTGCCTAGTTAGCAACTGCTGAGGGCAAGGAAACAGATAGTTAAAGAATTAAGAGTCTGAATGGGGAAAAAATTATCTAAAAGCCAGCAATAGGAATCCTTTATGAAAGCTATATTTTCTGTTCTTACGTTTGTATGTCTATATGTATTATGTGTTTGGGATAATATTCTGTAAATAAAGCTAGTTAAAAAATTGTTAATAAAATAGAAATAACTTTAAAATTATCATTTATATGTAATTTGACATGTTCTTGATTTGGCTATTAGCTTATGTTTTTTTATTTTGAGCCTCTAGATTTGGAGGCCTGGATAGGTTGTCATAGTGAGGTCTGGAGACATGTTCTCAGTGCCTAGGCCAGCAGCTACAAGTCAGAGTCAAGACAAGTATAGCCCGTTCTTCACACTCAAGCTTTGACTCCAGGCTAATCTGGTGGGAATATATATACACACACACACACACATATATATTTGTATACATGTATATATACACACATGCACACACATATGTACATATATGTGGATGCTTATGTATGTATGTATGTATGTATGTATATATGTATACATGTATATATGTATGGGCTTTGGCTAAGGAGCATACTCCATATTCTCCTCCTGATAATATTATCCTCCATCCGATAGTCATAATAGTAATCTCTATGGTGGGTTATCTTCTCCCACAAGTTTTAAATGTTTGCATGCAGTCATCTCCAGAATATTAAATGATCTCTTGTCAACTAGAATGACAAAAACTCCAAGAAATGTATGACCACGAGGATGCAATAATCTATGAATGGTATGCTGAGAGCAGAAACCCAAAATGATGGTAACTGAGAATAGTGCTAAACCCCTAATTTTTGGTCACTCTCACTTGAGTAAGAATTTAACCAAATGGCGGGAAATTTTTTAGACATATTTGTGGGAGTCCATTGTTTAAGACTGAGTGTGTGCACTAGGCCCCAACAGAGCAGAACAAACCAAAATGAAGTCATTCATGCTAAATGTGACATAATCAAATTAAAACTTCAAGGAAACAGATCCTAAAACAGACCATGTTTTGTTTTTCTACTGAAAAGAGGTGATTCCAGCACAAGAAAGTCCCCTCTAGTCTAGTCCTTAAAAAAAAAATAAATAAATAACCTGGAGTCCTTGTTCCCACCTTATCAAAGCCAGTTTTGCTATTTACCGATATGATTTGACACCAGTTAAGTACATTTACAATGGTTACAGTGACGTCAATGCCTAAAATTTTGATCCTCTCTGAACATTGAGAGGATGACCAAAAGGGAGGAATTGTTAAACTAAGTTTAGCCTAAAGTTACGTTCTTACATATGTAAAGTTCAGCCTAAATATTTCTCCGTACATAGTGAACTGTAGCCTAACTGCAAGTGTAAGATGACTGTAACTTACTCTTGTGCCAATCACTGAGTTTTGACCAATCAAAGGCAGTCAACTGTTTAAACAGTGTTCAAATGAGGCAAACACTGAGCAATACCAAATCTGTTTCTGTACCTCACTTCCATTATTTTATATTATTTTCATTTTCATTATTTTCATTTTTCTGTCTATAAATCTTCCACCACTTTGCAATGCTGGAGGCTCTCTGAGCTATTCTGACTTGAAAGGCCAATCAAATTTCAGATAGTTCTTTGCTTAATTTAACAGTGTTAAATTTAATTTTTCTACATAGTTTTTCATTTAATAGTATGGATTCAAAAAGCTTACCTATTTATTAATATACGTTTTTGTGACAATAATTTTCCATAAATGTTTTGAAAGGATACTCTATCTTCTGCCATTTGTCATTTCTGGTGAGAGAATGACTTGTCTAATTATTGCTCATTTGTGGGTAATCCATCTTTTTCCTATGTCTGATGGTTCATTAAGGAAAGAATAGATGTAGATCTGTTTATTTATTTGCTTTTAATCCAGATATGCTTTGAGTGAGTTTGTTTGTTGTAAAGGTCAGTGTTAGTCTATGATCATACTACTCTGTCTAAAATTTTCAGTTGCTGACCACTGGAGCTCTGAGTCCAGATCAGATTGTATTTTGGTAAGTTATGGCTTCCATGCATTGGTATGGTTTAGAATATGGCATATTCCGTCTATGAGACAGTGAACAGGCCTCTGCAGGCCCCGGACATCAGGCTCTGTCTATCTCTTCTCATCTCTCGTCATATGAAATTTTAAGTAGACTGTGGATCCGGAGAGAGGTAATGATTTTTTAGCCTCTTTCCAGTCCCAGGTTTTCTGCAGTGAGCACGGATTTAGTCAATTTTCTCATTTTCTTAGAGTATTTTACATTTCTGACTCCATCACAGTCTAATCCATGTCCTGCTCTGCAGGATTCCACACCTAGATTCTAGCACGCATGCAGACTCAAGCCTCATCGCTGTTTTTGTGTTGCTTTTCCTACTAGACATTTCTGGGGACACAGAACAACAATCTCTCTCTTTTTTTTTGTTTGTTTTAGTAAACATTTTTTAAAAGTGTGAAAGACAGATAAGAGCACCTACAATCAATTTACAGCTTGATAAGTCATCTCAAAGTGAAGACACACAAATAGCTACCAATCAGATCACAAAAATGAAATATTATCAGCATCCCAGAAACTCTTCTCATGTTCCTGCCTAGTTACAAACCACATCCCCCACCCAAAAAGATCCTAACTTCTTCCAATTAAGGCAATAAAAAAAGTCTACGACTTTTCGATTTTCTCTTTTCACATTTTATTTATTAATGCTATGAGGTTGCAGCAGAGGTAAGAGGGAGGCAAGGCTTAAAGTAAGAGCAATGATGGTGTTTCTTCAGAAAGCGGAGCCAGATAACATTTCTTAAACAATTCTTGCCTTTGGCGCCCCCTACTGGAAGGTTTATGACAAAGCCCCTTCCCTCTTGTCTGTGTGCTTTCATTGATGTCTTATTACTCTGGAACCACCCTCTGATAATTACTGCCAGTAAGAATAACATTCGCTGCTTCTGTGCTTATATGACCTGAAAAGATCAGGTTTAGGAGTATTTACATGAATGTGAATAATAATAACATAACGGGCTACTAAGTGCTCACACATTCTTTTAACATTACCATAAAACTTCCTTTGGCCTAATTCTCATAGATAACATAGAGTTGTGGAGATTGATTTTAGTCTTATGTACGTTTCTCAGGTTAGTATTGTCAGTCTAAACTGATGCCATTTCTGTCTTCCAGATTCCTATTAAAATAAGTGACTTGGGACACTGCACATGTGTCTGTATGTTTTTTAAATGAAATCTAAAACTGGTAAAAATTATTTTGGTTTGACTTTTTTCTATGCAAACCCTAAATGGGGCTCCTGAGAAGTGTCAGGTGAACTTGGCCCAAGTTTCAGGGGAACTCACTCCCTCCCAAAGGATATAAAGAAAAGATTTATGACTCCAGGTGAAACACATAAGAAAGCTGGTGACTATAGATGATTTTAGCTTTGGGTTTCTGGTTCATTGGGAGTCTAAAATGAAACTTGGCGAAGGCAAGAGGCACGCTTCTATAAATGAGGAGAAAGGTCTTGCAGAATCTGTGCAAAATGGGCTTTAGTCTGTGACTATTCGCATACACCATTTCTCCAAAGACCATAGAGTAAACTTGGAGAAAGTAGGCTGTATTTTTATCTTAAGTTCAAATGTTGTCAACGATGTTTTATTAATAGTTTAGAATTCCCCATTTCCTCAATTAAAATGAATCCTGATAACATTTCGCTTTACTTACAAGTGCAACTGAAACACTAGCCCTGAAATGGTCGTATTCTGTGTTCCAATACGCGCTCCGGTATTCTGAACAGGAAATCAAGTCATGTCTGTCTGTATATCCCTCACCACGTACATAATTCATTAAGGAATTAGAGCTCTGAGTTTTTGGAGAATTTTTCTCCTGTGATGGAATTTTTAATATGTAAGCTAAATCAGGGTGTCTGCTTGTGATTTAAAAGCCCCCAAATTGAAGACTTTTGCAGGTGCATGTTGGCATGTGGGTGGGATCTAGACCATGGACTGGCTTGCATTTCAACACCAAAGTAGAAAATGGGTGTGGAATGAATCTGCTCTTGCCCCGTTAACAACTGGCCTCAGAGGCACCATCTGGAATTCTCATAGGTATTTTATGAATAAAATTGCAGTAGTCATTCCACCATTGGCTGTAGTACTTCTGGGCTAAGAACTGCAACAAAGTCATTGAAAGAACAGTCTTCTCATTGATTAAAAAGCCCGAGTGCGTTTCTCCTCCAATTTATGAGGATTATGCAAAACTATAGACATTTGCTCTACCTTCTGTTTCTAATTTAGTGTTGTATAGTGCTTAATTGTCTCTTGTCATGTAGGAAAATAGAAGTGAGCAATTCCTACAAAGATCATCCTCCTTTAGTTGGGCCCTGATACTGCTAGCCTCGCTTTGCTCACATCCATAGTGTCAAGAGTTCTCATAACACGTAGAAAAGTCAATAGAACTTAAAAATGGTCAAGATATGGGTTTTCTCCTCCTTCGTAGTGAAGGCAATTGGTATATTATAAAGCTGATATTAAGACAGTATTTAGCATTCTATAGTTTCTTATATCCTTTTTTTCTTTTTTTTTTTTTTTTTTTTTTTTTGAGATGGAGTCTCACTCTGTAGCCCAGGCTGGAGTGCAGTGGCCGGATCTCAGCTCACTGCAAGCTCCGCCTCCCGGGTTTACGCCATTCTCCTGCCTCAGCCTCCCGAGTAGCTGGGACTACAGGCGCTGCCACCTCGCCCGGCTATTTTTTGTATTTCTTAGTAGAGACGGGGTTTCACCGTGTTAGCCAGGATGGTCTCGATCTCCTGACCTCGTGATCCGCCCGTCTCGGCCTCCCAAAGTGCTGAGATTACAGGCTTGAGGCACCGCGCCCGGCCTGTAAATTTCTACTATAATTGTAATTATGCCCTGAAATGAAACTTTAAGCCATAAGAAATAATTGATGTGATGCTGATATTGAATGCATGGAAAATAACTACCAGGCATTTAGAAATTAAGATTTGTAACTTTTTAAAAACTAAAATATGTTTGATTCATCTGTATTGATTTATTTACATTTATTACCTGTCACATTGGAAGTTGTGAGAAGTACAAAATATCCTCAACAAAGAGAGCTCACAAAACACTTGGAGAATTTAGCTATGTCTTCATATGACACTTGCAATAATTGTCAAAATGAAGAATAATAGGTCTCAAATACCCACTAGAAACCTGTTAATATTGGGACTATGATTTAGTTACTGAAAATGGTTTATAATATAATGGAACATTGTTACTCACTTTTATATGTCTGATCAGTATATTTTCAATCTTTCCTAATTCCTTTTTAATACCAACTAATCTTTTCGAAAAAATCACCCCCACTATTTAATGGTGATATATCTACTTTTTAAAAGTATTATAGCTAAACAGTCTAAACTATTTGGAGAAAATAGTACAAAAATCTCAGATCCTTATTTGGACCAGAAATTTTATGGACTGCATTTTTTGTGTGTGTCTGCCTTTAGGTTCATTTGCCTGTGTTCTACCTCACTGACTTTCATTCAGAAAATTTTCAAACACTAATGCTTCATTAATTACTCATTCCAGAACCCACAGAAGTCCTGGTTGAATTCTAAACAACTAATAGAGACAAGAAAGAAAGGAGTCATGTAAGACATGTTTAAAATGCTTTTAAATGTAGGTTGCAAAACAAATTTGTTCCTCCAGTGTAAACCTCAAAGTGTTTCATCTGTAGGCTTTTGTGGTCTCTACTCTTCTGAAAGAGCAGGAAATGTTTTAACAATTAGAGTGAGCAAATTGTAAAGGGAAATACGGTAGTACATTACCAGCTGAGTCCTTAAATAAAACATTCCTTTCTTAATGTAGTCCTGATGCTGCGCCATCTTCTATTAGTTAGGGCCACTGTATTGCCATAGGCAAACATCAAATACATAGTAGTTTGATAATGGTAATACATACAGCAATAGAACAAAAATGCTATTTTGACAGGCAAAAAAGACATACATTGCATTTACCTTCAGGCATCTTTTTTGTTTCCCTTGAACAAATTAAAACAGAAACTAATTTCAATGATCTGCCTTTATCTCCTTTGCATTCTTCAAAAAGTTCTAACTTTTCTAAAACCCAATATTAGTTTATTTATTGTACCAAACTTGAAAAGGAAACGTGGGTGCATGTGTTATATCCATTTATTGTTATTTATGGGACATGACAAAGATGTGTGTTCACAAATTAAAATGTTCAATGAGTAGATAGATAAGAGCTTTAGGTAAAAAATACAGATTTTTAAAATTTCTACCAGAAAAATAAAAACATTTTCAAAGTCTTCATATATTAATGTTAAGATGAACTACCTCATCAAAACTTCATCTCATCCAAGGACGTTGAGAGGTGGAGGGAGAAATGCTGAGTGGATAATTAGAGGGTACAAATATACAGTCCGATTCAAGAAATAAGACAGTGTTTCATAGATCAGTAGGGTAATTATAATTTACAATATTCTCTTGTATGTTTCAACATAGCCAGAAGAGAACAAATCAAATGATTCCAGCATAAGAAAAAGAAAAATATTTAAGGTGATTGATATTCCAAGTGTACCGATTTGATCTTTACAAATTATATGAATGTATTAAATTACACCACATGTCCCCAAAATATGTACATCTATTATGTAACAATAAGAAATAAAATTTAAAAAGGTAAAAAAGTCCAAGAAAAAAATTTAACATCATTCTATGTGATGTTTGTGAATATTATTTTCCTTTAAGAGTACTGTTTATCCTAGGCCAAATTTCCTGTGTAATTTTGACTAAGAATTAGAATCACAAATGATAAGTGCAGTATCCAATAAGAAGAGCTGAAAAGCAAATCCATAAATTTGTATATATATTTTTTGAGTATGTATGACTGTATAAAAGATACAAAGTTAGTAATACACTTGAATTCACATATGACCTGTGTTTAATAGTATATCCCATTATAAAATATTTGTTAAAAACCTGAGCCTCTGGATGAGACTTCATTGGTTCAAGATTGTTCTCTACCACTTTAGACATTCTTGGACTTCCAAGAAGTATTTCACCTACTAAGGCTCAATTTTATAATTTCAAAAGCTTGGATAATAATGTAATCTATATTGTTGGGTGGTATGACATTGTTATGAAGTAATTCATCCAAGGTATTCCACATGGTATTTGCTTTCATATCACAGTTAGCTGATGTCAATTACTTGAAAGGAAATCGTTAATGTATTTGGTGTATCTAGTATCTATCTCACTTTAGCCTAGCCTTTATTCAAATTAATTTTTCTAATTCATGTGTGTTTGGGAAGATTTTGAAAGAAAAGATAAAAAATTCAGTTGTAACTAGTAGTTTCCTTATGTGGTACCATATTTAGTAAAGAATAATAGTCAATCGAATGGACCATTTTGAATACTGGTAAGTTTGGCAATATTTTTGTCATATTTTCACTTAGGCTGTCTGTTGCATTGTATAATTTGGTGTAGAATGTAAATGTAGGAATTATTCTTCACCATTTCATGCAGCCTTATTTGGTAAACCTGCAGACATCTATAGATATTCTTCCTGAATAATATCTTCTTTGATC
Organism: Macaca nemestrina; assembly: GCF_043159975.1. Taxonomy (NCBI): domain Eukaryota; kingdom Metazoa; phylum Chordata; class Mammalia; order Primates; family Cercopithecidae; genus Macaca; species Macaca nemestrina. Next base: position 24,388,408 of record NC_092131.1, on the reverse strand, counting down.
CTGTATACAATTATTTAAATTCAATTTTGATAAAATTTACATTTTACTTGTTTTCTCCCTAAATAATATTTGCCTTGCTTGGCTACTTTTCTCTATAATAGTGTTACCTTTATTATCAGCAGCATAAAGTAAGTACTTAGAATTATCCTTTATTGCTAGTTATAAATGCAGTATGCCTTCTGTTATATCACAGCTTCCACATTTTACCTGTTTGCATTCATAGTACTTACCACCATTTCAGGCATATATTTGGCACTAAATAAAGATCTGGTATTAATAATAGATATGTGATTGTAATAACATATATTTGATGATAATTCTAAATTTTTAGACCAAGCATTAAGCTTATACAGTGTCTCAACTACAGCACTCAAAATCATAATAAATTTTAAGAATTTTAATGATGAGGAATTTCTCTATATATTATATAAATGATTGTATTTAGAGGAGGACATATATATTTCTAGACATATTATGTAAATGATTGTATCTGGAGGAGAACATATATACCTATTCATTTTATTTGGAAAGAGAGGCACTTTGGACTGTTAAGACAAATAGCCACATTCATTAGCAAACAGTCACCTAATACAAAATTAGGAATGCATTTGAAATAGTGTCAGAGAGAAGAAAAAAGTGGAGTGCATCAGAAGTTTAACAAATCTGACTCAGAGATCTCAACTTCTTCTACATGTGGAATCCATCAAGCTGACTTTAGTGGCACTTGCAAACTTCCCTTTTCTGTAACTGTTCCTCATTAAACTCAGAGGGATCGAGAATAACTTTTTTCAGTAATTTATGACATTTGTGTCTATTTGCAACAGTTGTAAAAATACAGTATAACCAGGAAACATCATAAAACACTCATAAACCCTTCTAAAGGCAGCCAAAGAGCTAGACTTTCCACAGCAGTTAATGATACAAATGTGAGCGAATTATCCCTCGGCAGAGGCTGTGTGAAATCTGTGAACTATGTAATGCATTTCAGCAAATATTTAAGGCAGAAAAATAAAAACAAAATCAGTTTTATATAAAAGAAAAATTCTCAATAATTCCACCAACTTCAAGTACTTTTTTTTTATGAGAGAAGGACCCATAGTAATGTAAAATATCTATTATTTTTTATAATATTTTAAAATAAAGTTTTCTCTGAGAAGTTACAAGTTACTTGCTTCTTAAAACCAATGAGCTCTGTTTATTATAGGTGTAAAGCAAATTGTTTTCCTAACGGAAAAATGCATACTAACACTCTATAGATGGACAATGCTATAAAAAATTGCAAACATGGGAGATACCCATTTATAAAATTACAGATACATGTATGTACACATATATCATTTCAGTTTAATTTTATTGTGAGTGATATATATTTTACAACTTCTTAAGTAATATCTGAAGGACTTTGGTGATTTGAGAGTTCACATTTTCTAGTTCCTTGTACTCCTCCATATGAAAATAATTCTAAAGTAATATTGGCAAAACAAAATTTGCTACCCACTTGATAGTACCTGCTGAATTCAATTTATTTTCTATTTTCTGAGTTCCCAATATGTCTTTGTATTTATTGGAATATGTGAGACCTTTCCTCTCCAAACCATACAAGAAATGCCTTAGAGTTGAATTACAGTCATCAGACTAATCTTTTCCCCAGAAACTAAGCTGTTGAGAAGATTAAGAAGAGATGGAGTTTCATAGTTATGCTACTAGTTTGAATCATTCCTAGACTGAAAAGAACAAAAATTGGGTCACATTCTAGGTTTGCTTGACATCAGTCACACAATTCCCGATGCTACTATTGAATCTCTTGGGGATGCCTCCTTCTGAAATCCAAACATTGTCCAAACACAAAGATGAAACTCTTTTGGCACAGAGATGCTCTGTACTTCAGCCAAAAAAAAAAAAAAAAAAAAAAAAAAAAGCAATAATAAGTTGGAAGAGTCACTTGCCAAACTCCATTTATTCTAGAAGATTTTCTTCCCAGGAGATTCAGAAAAATGAAATATTAGAGAAAAACATAAACGCATTGTCATCTCGACGGTCAGCTGAAAATAGCAAAACTAGTGATAGGATACAGCAATATAAAGCAGAAACACTAAGGACAGTGAGTCTTACGTAGAGCTATGGCTAATGAAATAAGTTTAGTGAACCTGTATGCTCTCCACAACTTCCCACATTCAACAAACTCCTAGTCTTTGGGTACTCACCTCTGATCATCTATCACTGAAAATTTTAACAGTTGAACTGTAGAGTCAGAAAAAAAATAAAGAATGAGTGTATTTTAAAATGAGAAGCGGATTTAAACAAAGCAGATAATGGAGGTTAAGGTTTGTCAAAATTGAAAACGTAGAAGAAATAGAAAAAGATTGAGACAAAAAAAGATAATAATGTCAGTCTCCTTTATGTCTTTAATTTGGAAGAGCTAAATGTAGGAGACCACATCTTTGTCTGTAATTATTTCATAATGCATATCTATATCAACCAGTCAATTAAATGAACATACACACACCTACATGTAGGTGTGAATTTAAAGATGTGATTTTAATGAAAAATCAAAATTCTGATAAATAGCAAAAACTAATTGAAAACGAGGATGGACATAGTCCAAATGTCCTCTATAATCTCGGTTTCATTGTCCAGGCACCAGCAATGCAGAATATTGACATTACAGAATGTAAACACATCCTTGACACTTACATCATTATGTCGCATGCTGTTAATCACTAGCATGCTGTGAAATCTGCTAACCTGCTGAAAAATACACACTTTTTTTTTTTTTTTTTGGAAATGTTTCAACTTATTGCCTTTCTTTCTAAAAATGACTTGAAATTGATGTTTTAAAGACATGGCTAAACATTGATGACAATGTCGTGAAGAAACACCATCATCATGTATACACTCACTAACATTCATTTAATAAAGTTCTGCTTGCATACATGGTGTTTCTCTAAATTGGTTGCTACCTAGGAGCTTTATTCTAATAGATGAAGAGAGTTCTCCACCCTGACTAATAAACAATGTGTTGAATAATATTTCAAAAACAAAAAGACAATGAAGAAGTCATTGCTGGTGAGATTTGTGTTCCAGATCTTGCTAGTAAGATCTGGCAAGTCAGTCTCCACACCTTCATTAAGATTATAAATACTAGGTGAAAATGAGGAAGAGTGGCTAGGATATTATATTAGCCATAAAGGTTGTTTATTTTCTTGACTCTTCTGCTCAGTTCTTAGATGTGGTCTTGATTCTATACCCTTTGAAATATGAGAGTGTTCAAAAAATTCATTTTGATGGATTTTATGCTTGCAATAGCGTGATATTCAAAAGCAGATCTTATATAACCAGAATTCTATCCTGATTTCTGTTGTCTTCCTAAATTCCTTAAGCTATTTTTGGAAACTGTATAATAAGAGTGATTTCTGCTCAGTTTCTGCTTCATGAAATTAATTCTCACCCACCTTCTAAATCTTACCCTGACCCACTTCCTCTGTTTATTTACTTTGTGGAAAACTTCTACGTTTATTCTTAAACTAGTTCAAATATAGTGTCTTAATATTGCTGTTCTCACATGTCAGAGCTACGAAGTTGATCTCTTGGAGGTAGAGAGTAGAATGAGAGATACCAAAGGCTGGGAAAGGTGTGTCCAGGAGGGATGGGGTAAATAGAGATGGGTTAATGGGTACAAACACACAGTTGAATAGAATGAGTAAGTTCTAATGTTCAATAGCAGATCAGGGTGACTATAGTTAACAAAAATGTACCATATATTTCAAAATAACTGGAAGAGAGGACTTGAAATAGCTCCAACACATAGTAATGTTGAATACTCAAGATGATGGATACCCTAAATACCTTGACTTCATCATTACACATTTTATGCATATAACAAAATATCAGCAGTATCTCATAAATATGTATGTATATTATGCATCAGTTAAAAATATGTCTTCTTGGAATTGTTCTCTGCTTCATAGGGAGAGTAATCCCTCTCTCCTTGATGTTCCCATAGGACTTTGTATATAATTATTACAGCATTTATCACATTGTTTCATTTTATGTCTGGTTCTACAACTAATCTGTGAGTAACCCCACTGGAATGGGTAGTATTTTATACATCTTTTTTTTTTTTTCCTTTCTTCTTTAAAACTTATGGAATTTTACACTAACAAGTCACTAAGTGGCTGCTTGTTAGCTTTCTATTACAGGGGTGATAAAAGTCATTTCTTTTTCCAACCACTGTGTATTTAAGTTTTCGGTAATGAAACTGCAGAAAGATAAGATGGCTGGTTTTACATTTTGTGTAGTGGAACGGCGGAAATGAAGAGTTCAAAGGTCAAGCACAGCCTTCCTATTTTTTCAAACAGTCTTTACATATGAACTTGGCTAATGGTACAAATGAGAAGTGAGCCAGACTCATATCTAATACATTTTCTGAATTTTTTTTCTGTGATTACATCTAGGGGAAGGGAGATTGATAATGTAAAGGACTAGGAGACAACATAACTATATTTTGGCAAAAAAAATGAGAATTGCTTCAAATGAAGCTTTTCAGGGAAGAAATGTTTAGAAGACAGATTTTCTATTTTGTTCTCAGTCGTCTAACTTTGCAAACGACTCAGGTTACATGAGAGATTCCAAAATTTGGAGATAAGCCATTCATCTTATGACAACAAATAGAGAAAGAAAACATAAAAACTATTGTCAACCTGTATTTGAAATCTGTATTTCAATTCAATTTAAATGAAAATTGTGTAATATGTTCTTGAAAAATAATTTATGGAGCACCTTAGGCCTTGAAACTATTTTAAATCAATTAAAGTCATATTTATTTTTCAAAAATTACTGTTCTTAATAAGATAGTACTCAATAACAGGAATGAGAAAATTTACCAGGAAGAATGTGTGGTTCTTTATTATTCAATATAAAAAAGTAATATTATATGGCTTCTATAAAAAGACCTATAATACTGCTTACACCATGTCCCCTAGGTATGATTCCACAATAATGGGACAGCTATCCCAGCACTTTTTAAATTTGGGCATAACTAAAGATTATTATAATTTTTCAGTTTTGCCATTTTTATAAGTTTTCATAAAGCAAAATCTAGATTTTATGGTGAATAAAATACAAAAATCTTAAAAAAAAATCTGACCTGGGGACATAAATTGTAATATTGTATATAGGACCTGGTATTAATCTTTCCAATAGATTCAGTGAGGTCCCTGTCCTTTCCATAGTCTAATTAAAAAATCATATCGGTAGAAATGCAAAGCACAAATTGTGGTGATGGGCAGAAAATTAATTTAATGAGAAAGTCATATTTAGAGAATTTCACCTTATAGAATAAAAATATGATTTAAAAAAGAACATTAAAGGGAGTGTATTTTATACTGTTTCCTCATTAACAAATGGAAAAGAGACAGAATAAAATGATTTAAATTAAAATAAATTATATTTAAACAGGATTAATATAATGAAGTTTCCTAGCGAACAAATTCCCTTCATGAGAATTAAAGTTGTTCTCAGGTTACTCTCTATGACTTGAAGAAAAAATGGAGCACATTTGTTAGATTTAGTGTGGCCCTGTATTGTTAAATTTAAAATCATAATGTATTAGATTGTATGCAGGGCCAAGTGAGACATATTTCATTGCAATATGGCTTCTGTTACTTACTACCCGAGTGAATGCTTGAAAGGTAAAAAAGCAATATGTGTCACTATTTTCAGCTGTAAACTTGGAACACTTATCTCTAAAAAGTCATGGTTAAAGACATTAGATAAAATGCGAAATGCAACATTACCCATTTTAGATTATTATAAACTGTTAATTTCCTTTCATTTCTCACCTTTATTATTTTTACATTTTAAGAAATAAAAATTTAAACTTTTAAATTGATCTAGAAATATTTGTTTTTGTTTATTATAAACTAGCCTACGAAGACCAAAACTCTCCATAGGAGTGACTAGAATAGTTAGATAATACATCAAGAAAAAATCTGTTGGAAAGCACCAGAGGATTGCTAAGCCAGTCAGGGGTTCAGAGGCCTAGATTATGGCAGGAAGAAAGCCATAGAGACGGGCGTTTATTTTCTTTAATCTCTCTCCCCATTGGAGAATCTGTTGATTCTTGGTGTGGGGTCAATAGTTAAGAATCCAGGAAGCCGGGCGCGGTGGCTCAGGCCTGTAATCCCAGCACTTTGGGAGGCTGAGACAGGCGGATCACGAGGTCAGGAGATCGAGACCATCCTGGCTAACCCGGTGAAACCCCGTCTCTACTAAAAATACAAAAAATTAGCCGGGCGCAGCGGCAGGCGCCTGTAGTCCAGCTACTCAGGAGGCTGAGGCAGGAGAATGGCGTGAACCCGGGAGGCGGAGCTTGCAGTGAGCCGACATCGCGCCACTGCACTCCAGCCTGGGGCACAGAGCGAGACTCTGTCTCAAAAAAAAAAAAAAAGAAAAAAAAAGAAAAGAAAAAGAATCCAGGCAGAGGGGAAGAATCTAGAAGCTTTTTTTTTTTTTTTTTTTTTTAATTCAGTGGGGCTGAGGTAGACCAAATGGAAATTTTGGGGTGCCAAAGTTTGCATTATCTGAGTAACCATGATGCTGGGAGGGAGAGAGATACAATGAAGTACTCAAAGTACTCAACTTTTATTCTCCTGAGACACTTGGCAATCTCTTAAGATTCATAAGGAAATGAGGCAAAGATGTCAAGTAAAAAGCCACTGAGGGCCGGGCGTGGTGGCTCACGCCTGTAATCTCAGTACTTTGGGAGGCCAAGGCGGTTGGATCACCTGAGGTCAGGAGTTCGAGACCAGCCTGGCTAACATGGCAAAACCTCATCTCTACTAAAAATACAAAAATTAGCCAGGCATGATGGCACATGCCTGTAATCCCAACTATGCGGGAGGCTGAGGCAGGAGAATCGCCGCCCGGGAGGCAGAGGGTGCAGTTAGCCAAAATCACACCACTGCACTCCAGCCTGAGTGACAGAGTGAGAGACTCCCTCGGGAAAAAAAAAAGAAGATGAAGAAATTTAAAAAGCCACTGAAAACACGATCAACTTTTCTAGTGTCTTAAAATATAGACTGGAGAAAATAGGAATTCAAAATTTTCTAAGTTAGGGGGGCAGTCTTAGTACACTTCCTAGTTTCTCAGTTGAGAAGCCTTGTGCGCTACACCATAGCAATGAAACGAGATCGAACATCACAAAGAATCACGCTGTCTCATAGAAATTCAGTACTTGTTTGAATTAAGGTAATTATTCCCATCTCAATTTTGGAGAGGCAAACTTCCAAAAGAAGATAGCATTAACATCACTCCGATGCCATACTTTTGAATACACAGTGACTGGCATTCGATTAAGAAAAACCAGGTATATGGAAACAAAAGAAGAAAAATATAAAGACAAAATGCAATCTATATATTAAACAGATTTGTAGTTTGAAAAACACAGATTTTATTTTATTTTTTTAAATGTGATTAATGTGACAGAAATAGTAGGATGAAGTATTCCAAACAAATCAGACTGAATAGAAAGGTCATGTAATCACATTTATATTGTTTCCTAAATTAAACTGTAGCAGGCTGAACTAGTTCCAACAAATGCATATTAAATATGCAGAGGCTAGAAAACTATAAGAAAAGTAGCAAATACAAATGTGAGAACTGTGAAATGCAATAAATAAAATTAAGAACAAAATTGGTAGACTTAATTCATCCATTAAATACATGGATTAACACAGAAGAGAGGAGTATATTGTATTATAAGAGAGTAGACAATATCCTGGCTGAATCAAAAATAATTTCAAAAAGTTAAAAAGAAAAATCCCTAACACACATATACGCACACAAACATAAAATACATGTGGAATGTAGTGAACATGTGTGAAACGTGTATGTTTAGAGTTCCAGAAAGACTGAATATTTCAGTCTAGAAAGTTCAGAGAGACGGGATAAATTACTGGACATAAATAATATTTTAAATGATGGTAGCTTTTTATTTTTCAAAACTGATGGCGTATCTCAACGCACAGACTCAAGAAACACTACATAACTGAAGCCAGACAACTATAAAACATACCTAAGCACAACTCACTCAAACTACTAAAATATCAAAGACACAGAAAATTCAAAAAGTGATTATAGATAGAAAGATATATTATTACTTATAAAGAAGCGACAACAAAACATAGCTCAACTCTCAACAGATACAATGGAATCTAGAAAACATTGGAAAAAAGTAGATATAAAACTATTAATAGTTAAATGGTGGATGATAGTTTTAACTCTTTATTGGTATCCTTAACTTTTATCTTGAGTTCAAGCTTGCAATGAATTGTAATAGTCACCTTAAAAAAACATGTTCATAAAGTAGCAGATTATTGACCTTGTTTTTATATCTGAAAACCCACATATTCACTAGTGTTCTTAAAAAGACTTAGAGGACTGGTCAATAGGTGCAGCAAACCACCATGGCACACATATGCCTGTGTAACAAACCTGCACGTTCTGCACATGTATCCAGGGGTTTTTTTTTTTTTTTTTCGTAAGAAAGAAAGAAAAAAAAAAAATTATTTATTTATTTATTTATTTATTTATTTATTTATTTATTTTGAGACGGAGTCTCGCTCTGTCGCCCGGGCTGGAGTGCAGTGGCCGGATCTCAGCTCACTGCAAGCTCCGCCTCCCAGGTTTACGCCAGTCTCCTGCCTCAGCCTCCCGAGTAGCTGGGACTACAGGCGCCCGCCACCTCGCCCGGCTAGTTTTTTGTATTTTTTAGTAGAGACGGGGTTTCACGGTGTTAGCCAGGATGGTCTCGATCTCCTGACCTCGTGATCCGCCCGTCTCGGCCTCCCAAAGTGCTGGGATTACAGGCTTGAGCCACCGCGCCCGGCGAAAAACAAAAATTTTAAAGAGAGAAAGCAAAGTTACCATTAGAAGGCTGTGATTAAAGTAGTACAATTGCTCTTTCTCTTGCTTATCTGCTGTGACTTATTCCTGCAACTGGTTAGCCTTTCAAAACTTCTGAGTTCAAAACAACATGTGGAAGACTTGTTAATATTCAAATGCTTTTTCCTTTTATACATATTTTCTGTGTAATTTTGTGGTTTTCATGTTAAAGAAGAAAGGCAGCATTTCAATTACTTTGTAAAGGCATGCTTGAAATAACCAAAAATTTAAGAATAATAATGGACTGCATTTATGAAGACTTTAATAAATTAGATATTGGGTATTTTAAAATACAGAATGAAGCCAATATTTCTATATTTATCTGTCATTCTTTCCTAAGAATTAGCTTAGTTTGGCACTTAGTATTCATGTTTCAGGTTATAAAACAGAAATAAATCAGTGTAAATGTAAGTATAGCATAAGAGAGTTCCAAAAATATATCATTTTTAAAATGACAGTGGTGGAGGGGGACATAATGTATGAGTTATACAAACACACTTAATCTTTGTGAAATTTTTCCCAGCTGTAACTCAATCTTTCCTTCATCTTTTCTTCCTGAATACTCCACCTCCTCCAATAAATGGAGAGCCTTCAACATCTTGCAGTCCATATAGAGGTCACTCTTCACTCTCATATTTTCTACCTTGTCTCTGATAGTCTTTAGCTCAGCTTGAACTTAGTAGGTAACTTATATGTGAATGTAGGAGCTAACCTGGGAATGTGGCCAGATTAATGATGCTTAAAGTACACCAAAGTGATCAGCTTATATGATTTTTCTTCCCCTTATAGTGGTGTATATGGCCTGATTCATCAGTGAAACCTCCAGACACTTCTTTAGATTCCACAGATACCAACCTATTGCTTGAAAGACTAAACGTTGCACATTCTTTTCTAGACCTAGGCCAACGTTATTAAAGGGAGCTTTGTTTTAAAAGTTTTAATTCAATAATCACTGATGCCCTGTTCATTCCACACAGAGCCTTACTTCTGTGAAAAGATGGAACATACTGGCAGTTTAATTTTTTGTGATGTCACTGTATACATCTTATCAGCAAATGTTATTGCATCTGAAAGTTGCACTTCTTTTTGATCCTTATTAATAAGGAAAGGCAAAAAACATTTAATTTGGTAAAGAGAATACAATCACCTTCCATTCGGAAAGCAAATCAAGAAAGAAGTTAATTTAAAAGAAAAATGAGACTCAAAAAAAACTGGAAAATTGAAATTTTGCTTTACAATATTCTCTCTTGGTAAAAAAAAAAAAAAAATCAAAAATCTATACTTATAATAAGATTTCCACATGATAGTACAGCTTTTGAGACAGGAAAAGCACAACATCTACGAAGCAGTGAATCAAGAAACTACTGAGGTTTCAGATGGTAAAGGTACTTTTAGAAAACAGCATTTTTAAACGGAAAAATCATTTCTTCATGTTTGACCTGCTTAGTGCGATGGAGATGTTTGAATACAGAGCCAGACCATTTGAATGAATGTTCCTGAAGCAGGAAAATAGGGTCTTACCTTATCCAAACTGAGTACGGACAAATATCTTTAACCTTTTTTTTGGTGATTGACAGTATGTTCCATAAGTCTTTTGATTGGATCAGGGATACAGGGATAAGTTCTTGTCACTGTGTGAAGTAAAAATTCATTCTTTCATTAATTTAAAAGAATATATTAAATAAAAGTTTATTTTATTAAATAAAGAGTTAAAGAGTCATATTAAATAAAAGATGCTGAGTATAAGTAAGATGGATTCTTGTTTGAAACAAGAAGCAACCAGTTTACCCTCGCTTTGCTAATTTAAAAAGTCATCAAAGATTTTATGCTTTAAAAGACAGTGGATCTTTAATCTTCTTCAAATTGAACTGTTTTAATAAGTCATTTACATTGAAATAATAATCAATGTATATGGTATGATCATGGTTATAGTGATCAATAATTATTTCGAAGTTATTTTTTTCTAGTTTAATGACACCATGTAAAAATTACAAAAGTGTGAGTCGTTAGAGTTGTGTAGCAGATAGCCAGTTAAAGCCTACTAAATTAAGAAAGGTATCATTTTGTATTCCAGGAAATAAGAAGCTTAGTTTGTTTGTGTACTTTTTCCTTGTTTTTCTGTACTAATACTGGTAAATATATTGCATCAAAATGGCAATATATATTTTTTTTACTCTTTACCTCTTAGGAATGAGTGCTTGTTAACTATAGCATACACTTGGTTTTATAAACTAGTATGTTAGATATATTACCAATGCCTCTGTGAGGAATAAATGCTCTACTGATCACATGTAAAAACTCACAGCTGCTTCTCCACGGCTCCCAGATTTCTCATATTTTCCTGTCATTGCTAAGTATAATTGTTTGCACATTAGCTTTTAATATGAAACTCAGCCAGATACAGCTAGGTAAGATTTAATAATAATGGCTGTATTTATAGTTCTCCAAGAGCCAGGGAGCTCAACTGTGTTCTCATCCCCCAAATTGTGTAAACGTGGATCCTGGGGATGATTGCAGGACATATAGCAAGTTGACAGCAAACCTGGACAACAATAGTATTTTATATGTCTATAAATGTTTTACAACTCTCAACACACTTTCCAAAATTATCTCATTATATTCTCAAAATAACTCTAGGAAATAAGCAGTCTAGACATTATTTCTTTATCTTTCCTCCTCTTATGGAAGAGTAATTTAGGAGATGGGGAGTCTGTATGACTTAACCAAAGTCACAGGGTTAGCAAGAAGGAACCAGTAGAACAACCTTCATTTCCTTGGGAATAGTCACCAGTCCCTTCAAATATTTACTCAGCACCACTGTGGACCAAACACTATTTTAAGAATATATCAGTCAGTGACCCAAACAAACTCAGTGTCTATTCTTTTAGAGCTTTTTGTAATATATTCTAGCAGGGAAAATATATTCTAAACACATTAAAGTAAAAATACATATTAAAATTTTCTATAATTATACATATTATAAAAATGAAAACACAATAATGGGGTGGATGGTGACAGTGGCAATGGTGACTAGTTTTAGTAGAATGGTCAGGGACACACTATTCGATGAGGTCACAGTGACATAAAAGACCTGAATGACAAGAATAAACAAGTGATGAAAAATTGATGGAAAGGCCTTTCTAGGCAGAAGGAACAGCATTCATATGAGGGAAGGAATATATTGATATACATTGAACAATGTGGCCTCAGACTACTGAGAGAGTGTGAGGGAGAAAAGGGAAGGGCAGAAGGTCAGCAGACCGATGATCCTGGTGAGAAGCTTGAATTCTATCATCATTTGCATGTGGAAGTCACCGCATAATTTTCACAGGGAAGGGTGCATTTTAAAGAGATCCTTTTGAATGCTGTTTTACTTTTTATTTGCAATGTAATCTTCATTTCATTTTATGAAGTGAAACCAAATTTTAAAATATCTTTTATCAAGAAACATGACGGTGTTTAAAATTAGCTCTATATTAAAATTTGTCTGCACATCTGTATGCCATGCAATATTCTGGATTCCACTTCCTTTATCAGGAAGATGGATGAATAATGACTATCTATTCATCCATGAGGGCTAGCATAACATAAGAAGATATAACATATATACAAGGTAGCAGTGTTTTTTTAATTTGTAGAGACAGGGTCTTTCTATTTTGCCCAGGCTGGTCTCAAACTCCTGGGCTCAAGCCAGCCTCAGACCTCTGCCTCCCAATGTTTTGGGACTGCAGACATGTGCTACCATACCTGACCAGTATTTGTTTATTTTTCTTAAATAAAGTACCATTATTAACGTAGAAAAACTCTGTTAAAATTAGGGCTTACCAGTTAGATATAGGGCTTACCAAAAATACATTGATTAAATATCCTGAATGTCTATTGTTTAAGGGGTTATTTTGAAATATAGATGGACAGAGGATAAGCTATATAAATTTGTCCTTTATATTTTGGTCTTTAAAGTTTAAATGAAATGGGAAGTCTTGGACTACAGAAAACAGAAATTTATACCAGACGGCAATAGCACACAGGTGCATTTCTTTAAAACAGAAATATATAACTCATGTTTATAATGCAAATTCTCCAAGAGAAAATGCTGCATTTGTTTATTTAGATTGTCAGTAGATTTGGTAATAAACTCATACACATCTGGATTTTTAAAAAAAGTTTGCTAATAAATAGCTAATGAGAGATGACATCAGTGGGAGGTGACATTTATGAAAGGTTTTGGATGATAATGGTAAAAGTTTCAAAATTAGGTTTTTCACAATTTTTTAAATGTCAGTGAGCATTACAAACCTTGCTCACAAGTCTTTGTAAAGCTATTGGTTGACATCCTAAAGGTTTCCTCTGTTATGAAAAATGTAAAAATAACCTTCTTAGGAAAAGATTATTTTTTCCAAAATCAATAACAGCAAAGACAAACACCTTGGAAGTCACATGCCATTTTCACTGGGCTGAATTTTCTATAGACAAATTCAGATTTATATTGGTAAGTAAAGAGAAACAATTTTTATGAGTGTAAGTATTTATGAGCCCAGATGAGCTAAAGTCCATAGCAGGAATCATTAGTCAAGGCACACACACACAAAAATCCTGGGCTGTATACAAAACAAGATAACTTCATTGTGTATAACATATTTCATGTAAACTGCATTCCAAAAAATGTTTCACAGTGTTAAATTATAAAAGGCCTTGGATAGTACATGTAAATTATGGACTATAAATTATAGAAGCATGTAAATACATTGCATTGTGGCTAAATTAAGTATTTAATCATAATGCCAAGAGCTGAGGATGAAGGGAAATAAGAATCACAAGCAAAAATAGGAAATATAAAAAGAACATTTTAATATAGTATCTATAGTCAGATAAAGGATGCACTGGACTACAGATAGGATGAGAGAAATGTCCAAATACAGAAAACTGTGAATAGATAATTGAAAAAAATTATAAGAAAGCAAATAATAATAAGAGACCTTGGAAGTCAACCGTACTGGGCAACTCTGGGCAGTTGGCTCATAGCTCACACAGCCATTCAGCTTTAAACACATAGCAATGATAAATGTTAAAAGACAAAATCTTAGAAATTAGATCTGCAGCTCTGTGAATCAGAAATTCAAACTGGGCAGTTGGACTAAATCTAAGAATCTGTTGGATTCTGGAGGAGGTAGATGGGAGCTCAGTGTTTGTGGGGTAAAGAGAATATAGATGATAGAACATAAATGGTTCTATAATAAGATGGTGAGTCAGCATGAGTTCCAAAGCTTGCAGCTAAGAACAGAAGCAGGACTCCCAAGCATGTGGAACAAAGTTGAAAAAACAAATTGCTGTAGGTTGGGTTTTCATTTTAAGCTAACTGAGAGCCTAGAGAAATGGAGACAGGTGCACAGCCTAATGACAAAGAATAGATCCAAATAATCCAGTAGATCTGTGAAACCATCAATGCATCTTTTGTGATACCATCTTTTGGTATTGATGGTATCACAGATCTAGTTTCATAACTAGAAAAATTATCAACCATCACCAATAACAAGAGACAGCAGGCAAAATCACAAAATACTTTACATTATTTTAACTTAAACACTGAATAAAGTCAAAAGCATAATGGAAATCTAAAGACGCAGACTTTAAGTTTTAGAAACCATACAAGTAAATATTAGTCAATATTACATTTTGTCTTGATTCTATCCTAAGAGTCATCTGTTATGCTAACAGAATTATATGAGGGGAAAAAATAAAAGGCTAGCCGGAGTTAAATCATGTGATCTTTAGTCTACTCTGGCATCACTGCTTGGAGAAAAATCACAGGACTCCAATAACATGGACTGTACTCCTGCATTTACCATTCCCCCAGAAGGTTAGAGTTACTAAGAGTAAAAGATACTGGAGGAGTTATCCAAGATTGCTGTAGAGGATAATCCCCAAATGCCACTAACGTCTTATTTCTAGTCTCAGTGTTTAGATATCTAGCCTGAGACAACCGCAAAAGTCAGACAAAGAAATGAGAGAAAAACAAACAAACAAGCCAAAAACTACTCAAATATTGAGCTGGAAACCAAAGTCCCAAGTATTATAAAAGGTTCTAATGTTAACAAAAACACCCTACAGAATCAATGACTAGAATATAAATTCGCTCCAAATTTATACATATATATATATATGTATATACAGATAGATATAATCTAACGAACATATGATACAGAGAGGCACAAGATAGTTGGATCGAACATTAGCTTGAACACATTGAAGAGAGAAATGGTGAATTTTATTTCTTGATATACAAGTTCTTGAAAGTACTTGATATACCCTTACTCTCCACACATCTAGAACGATAAAGATATTTCTAAAAAGTATAAGCAATGGACTTGGATGTTCCAATTACATATAAAAGAAACATTACAACAATATTTGTGTAGAAAGCAGTTGGATATATGTGAAATTAAAAAAAACCAATAATTCATAGATTGAATTATTTGAGAGACAGGAAGGATAAAGATAAATTTACAAGTACACATTTTATAGTAAATTTGCATTTTATCACTGACAAAGAGAAGCTATTAAAAGTATCAGAAAAATAAAAGTGATTACGTGCAAAAGATTTAATTAAGGCTGACCACAGACTTCTCACCTGACAGAAGATAAAGAATAAATACCCTTGTCATATAGTCTGGTTATTTGTCCCCGCCCAAATCTTACGATGAATCGTAATCCCAGTGCTGGAGGTAGGGCCTGGTGGGAGGTGTTCGGACCATAGGAGCAGATCCCTCATTGGTTGTTGCTGTTCTTGTGAAAGTGAGTTCTTGTGAGATTTGGTCATTTAACCTTTTTCAAGTCTACCCTGAGAATAGTTGCAGCTGTAGCATTTACCCTGAGATAACTTTGCCATGAATATCGCACTTTTATTATTATTTTCACATCATTCTAGTATAGTGACTGAAAACAAAAGACATCATTCCATTTACACCATTCTGTTTTTAGTAGTGTTATTTCCATTGACAAAATTAGTAATTCTCAATTGCTGAAAAAATCAAGTTCTGGAAAATGTAGCATTCCTACACATGATATTAACAACATTCTCCAACAGTTGTTGGCTGGAATCATTTGATGAATTTTATTTTTCTGAAATAGACAATTCTGATCATTCAGATGATTCTGATGTTCATTCTGTTTAGAAATAACTCCAATAATGTTTCTATATTTTCTTTTCACATTGAAAATCAGTCAGATTTGGTTCTACCTCAAAGAGTGTGTTTATGTAAAATTAAATGAGTGTTGGCAGTGAGTTGCAGGGTTTGCTTTAAAAAAAAATAACAAAAAAAGGGTTACAGGTGTGTGGCACCTCCCCTCCATGTTCTCTCTCTCACTTACCCTGGTTTTTGCCATGTACCATTCCCATTTCCCTTCGTCTTCCGCCATGATTGTAACCTTCCTGAGGCGTCTCTGGAAGCCAAGCAGACACCAGCACGATGTATTCCTATAAAGCCTGAAGAATAGTGAACCAATTAAACCTCTTTTATTTATAAACTACCTAGTATCAGATTTTCATAGCATTGCAAGAACAGTCTAATACATCTTTGTAAAACTAAGAGAACATAATTTTAATTCCAGAATTACATATCATCCAAACTGCCACTCCAGAACATGGACAGGATATTGAGACATACAAAGGTAAGACAGTTTAACATTCTATGACTCAAACTAAAAGAATGAGTAAAGACTATACTTCAGAGATAAGAGTGAAACCAGAGAGAGAAACATCGTAGAGCACAGAGTATCCCCTGGTTAATTTCATTAAGATTGACTCAAAATTAATAATACTTATTTTGTGTTTATAATTATATAAAATGTAAACTTTATAATTAGTTCTATGAGAAAGAAGGCTCAAATAAGCCATCAGTATTCATGAAAAGTTCCTAAAGACCCCTTAGTTATGTAAAGTATATTTAGAGTTACCTATGTATGTGACAACATTGTCACACCACTAAAATGATTAAAATATATTCTATATCCTTCAAACCAGAAGTGGGAGAGGGGATATCAAGAATTGATCAATCCAATCAAAATTTTAAAGGAGTGGTGGAGAGAGATTTCAAATAAAATGGAGGGCATACAGAAAACAAGATGGTAGTATACATATACACAATCATAATAAATATAAAATATTAAGTTTTCATATCAAAATTATTATCATATTGGATTAAGAACAATTCCAACAATATAAAATCAGCAATATTCTGTATATGGATCACATTTAAACATAATATAGCTATGAAATCCCTTATGCCATGAAAACACTGGCAAATGAAAACAGTAGGTAGAGAAATATTAATGATAGAGTACTTGATGGTGGACATATTAGTAAGGATGACACATGGTGCTGCATAGTAGTAAAAGATAATATACAAATCTTTTCAAGAAGATATAAAAATCATTAATATGTAATCACTTCACATCACAGCCTACAAATATATGAGTCATAAGGTAAAACACTTTCAAGAAGCAATTAAGAGATCAGCAGTGATGGGGACGTTTTCCAGTATATATCCAGAAATTGATAAACCAGCCAGGAAAAGTAGTCATTTAACAAAAACTATAGCATGTTGAAATTAACTACCATTTACATAGGCTCTAGCCCTCCCAAATAAGGGAAAAAAAAAAAAAAAAAAGCCAAAACCCTTGTATTTGCTTATTTTAATTTACAACATAAGTGTCAATATACGGTGGTATCCCCATATCTGCAGATTCCCTTTCTGTGGTTTCAGTTACCCGCAGCTCACTGCTGTCTAAAAATACTAAATTGAAAATTCCAAATGTAAACCATTTGTAAATTTTAAATCACTGCCCTTCTGAGTAATGTGACAAAATCTGCTGCCATCTTTCTCTTTCCCCCTCCCAACCACATGAATCCTCCCTTTGTCCAAGAGATCTCACTGTAGATGCTCTCCAACTGCCAGTCACTTAGGAGCCTTCTCAGGTATCCATCAGATGAACCGTCGTGGTATCACAGTACTTGTGTTTCAGTAACCCCTATTTTATTTAACGACGTCTCCAAAGCACAAGAGTAGTGATGCTAGCCGGGCGCGGTGGCTCACGCCTGTAATCCCAGAACTTTGGGAGGCCGAGGTGGGCGGATCACAAGGTCAGGAGATCGAGACCATCCTGGCTAACACAGTGAAACCCCGTCTCCACTAAAAATACAAAAAAAATTAGCCGGGCGTGGTGGCGGCGCCTGTAGTCCCAGATACTCGCGAGGCTGAGGCAGGAGAATGGCGCGAACCCAGGAGGCGGAGCTTGCAGTGAGACGAGATGGCGCCGCTGCACTCCAGCCTGGGCGACAGAGCGAGACTCGGACTTAAGGAAGGAAGGAGGGAAGGAGGGAAGGAGGGAAGGAGGGAAGGAGGGAAGGAGGGAAGGAGAGGAGGGAAAGAGGGAAAGAGGGAAGGAGGGAGGGAGGGAGGGAACGGAGGGAGGGAGGGAAGGAGGGAGGAAGGAAGGAAGGAAAAGAAGTGATGCTAGCAATTTGGACATCCAAAGAGAAGCCATAAAGTACTTTCTTTAAGTGAAAAATGAAAGTTCTTGACTTAACAGAAAAAATAAAATCAGATGCTGAGTTTGCTAAACACATTTTCATGAAATTGTGAAGAAGGAAAAGAAATTTGTGCTAGTTTTGCTGTAACTCCTCAAATTGCAAAAGTATGGCTACAGTTGTGTGGTAAGTGCTGAGATAGGATGGCAAAGGTCTTAAATTTATGAGAGGAAGACATGAACAAAACATGTTTTGATTGAATCATTAAGTCTCTGCAGACTTCGCAAGGAATCTCTTGAAATGAATGACAGCAAACCATTTGCTACAAGTAAGGGATGGTTACATAGATTCAGGAATGCAAAAGGTTAGTAGTAGCCCAACACTGTGTTACAATGCCTGCATCATTCACTTCACTTCACCTCATCACCTGGTCAGTGTACCATCTCCTATCATCACAAGAAGAGTGAGAACCTTATAATGAGATATTTTAATGAATGACCACATTCCTATAACTTTTGTTACAGTATACTGATACCATTTTTCTATTTTATTATTATTTTTGTTAATCTCTTACTTTGCCTACTTTATAAATTAAACGTTATAGGCATGTATAAATAGGAAAAAAACATACCATATGTAGAGTTTGGTACTATCTGTGGTTTGAGACATCCACTGTACCTCTTGGAAAGTATCTCCTGCAGATAAGTGACGACTATGGTAATTTACATAATTATACCTCGATGCAGTGCCATTAAAATAAGCACTATCAAAAATTGCTTGAAGACGAAAAATGTCTCATGGGTGATAAAGGTAATCACCATGACAATTACAAAATATATATGATGTATTAATAGAACAAAAGTGAAAGCGTGATGATATGTCAAAATTTGGTAAAAACAACTAAGATACTAGTATTAGTGGTAAAATTTATAGCTTTAAATGAATTCGTTTATATTTTAATGTTAGGAAAGCAAAGCTAGGAGAAGTTACAGGACAAAACAAAAATTTAACCTTTATGTTAGAAATTATAAGAGCAAGAGTAAAAATTATTAAAAAGAAGAACACCAGAAAAGAAAAAGTCAATATACTTATTATTTTAGCAATACTGATCAGATAAGTAAAGTCACATGTAAATTTGCAACAAAAGGGGGGATATAAATGCAGATACGGTAGAGTTTCTAAAAATCATAAGATACTAATTTCTAAAATACTTTCTGTCAATTATTTTGACAATATAAATTAAATGAATTAAAATTCATAAAACATAGTAATTATAAAATGTTCTGAAAATAACAGAAAAATCTGAATATACTCAAAAGTATGCAAATGAAAATTGAATGTGTAATAAAAAATTTTTCATTTGTGAAAACACTCTCAACCCAGTTGACTTTACTTTCGAGGAACAGATGTTCCTGATTTTATACAATTTCAGACAAAAAATTTAGAAAAAAAGCTACCAACAAGCTTCTTTTTTCTTTAAGAAAGAAGGAAGGAAGGAAGGAAAGAAAGAAAGAAAGAGAGAGAGAGAGAGAGAAAGAAAGAAAGACACATGATTTGTCCCAAGTACTAAAGTCTATGCTAAACCAAAAAAAAAAAAAAAGAAACACTCTCCACAAATCCTGGAATTAATAATTATTACAACAAAATTATATTATGTATACTTAATATATAAAAAAACAACTGTTTTCCTTTATATCAACAATAAGCAAAATATTTTTTTTAAAATAGAAAATAACTGACAATAGCAACAAAAAACAAGAAATGAAAAAACTACTCAGGTGTAAATCAAACAAAATATGTATATACAGAAAACATTGAAACTCTGAGAAAAGAAATAAAAAATAGAATGAGAGGTATTCTATATTCATAGATTGGGAAACTTAGCGTTTGCCCATATCTTAGCTTGTTAGAGCTACTCTAAATACTTACACTCTGTGGCTTGTAAGCAACGGCAATTTGTTTTTTACAGTCAGAAGACTGGGAAAGCCAAGATGAAGTGCAGCAGATCTGTTTTCTGATGAGGGCCTGCTTTCTGGCTCATAGATGGAGGCTTCGTGCTGTTTCTCCACAGTGACAGGGGCAAGGCTCTACTCTCATAACCTCATCACAGTCAGAAAGCCTCACTGTTTACTGTTATTATCTTGTGGATTAGGATTTAAGCATATGCATTTGGGGAGACACAAACATTTAGACGACAGCAACCCATATGATAATGACACACCTATGGAACTCAAAGGCAACAGTCATTTCAGATCACCCACTGAGCTCGCTCAACACTCAGTTTCTAATTAGCTAGTTTGAAAGTCCACAAGATGTCCCTGAGGAATTATGGGCATCAGCTTTTGTTTCAAAGACAGCTGAGACTACTTATTTTTTTTCAGTTATTAGGATTTCCCAGGTGGGTGTGGTTGCACAATGTACTCTAGAGCATGAGTGTTAGAAAGCAAAGATTAATTTTAATGGATGTACTTATGGAAGTATTTGTTCAGGAGTCTAAAAATTATTACTGAAAAAAATTCACACTTTATCTGAGAAAAACTTGTGTTTCTAAATATGTTTTTAAATTTTTACAATTTAATAATAAAATAAAGAAAAACAAAAATAAGCAGAAAAAATGGAACAGGCACTTAATAAAATAAAATATATGACTGGCCAATAAACTGATTAAAATGTTTTAGCATCATTATCTTCAGGGACATGGATGGTAAGATGTCCCTATTGTGAGCTGACTAGAAAGAGTTAAACTGAAATATTGAAAATGCCAAATTATCGTGAACAACTTCAATTTTCACACTTTCATGGCAAGGACTGTAAAATTGTATAATCGCTTTAAAAAGATGGTTGGCAGTTTCGTATAGAGTTTAATGAGACCTACCCACCCTATTATCTATAAGCCTTAAAATCTGCTTTCTTATTGTATGTAGGATGTACCTCAATTAAACAAAACATAGTGGGAGAGGCAAAAGGAAGAAATCTCTCCAAAACATCTCGTCTAATTTTTCTTATAATTTAATTACATTATTTTAAACTCACATTCTTATACATGGAATAATGTACACAAGAAGTTTTTGCTTATTAATGAGTACACAGTTAGTAAATGTTAGCCTTGATTATTTAAAAAATTTGGTTCAAAAATAAAAATTTCTTATAAACATTTTTAATTCACAAAATTTAAGCCTATATTATGGAAATTATACTTAGCAGTAATAAGTTTGTTAATGAACATATACAGTATCAATAGCTTTGAGTCTCCATTTACTTGAAATTCCTTAAAAAATAATAGTAATACATTCCTTGCAGATGTGATTTGAGTAAATTGTTTATTCCAGTTCTCCTAAGTGTGAAGGAAATAATGTTTGTAGAAGCTTTAATTATTTAAGCAGTGCATAGTTTTCAAGCACAGAGATAATACCTTGAGTGCCACAGAGTTGAATTATAGAAGGATTTACTTTATTATTGCAGTAAAAATAATCTCACCTATTTATATGTGACTAAACCATTTATTCCAGCTTTTTCTATACAATGTTAAATATTTAAACAAAAAGGAAGAAAAGAGTTCTAAATATATAATTTCCATATACAAATGTCCCTTTGTCTCTAAATATTTTATGATCTTGTAAACTGGGAGAAAAATAATTTTCTATATATTGCTTTACACATTTTCAGTAACATGTATGATGGAATTGACGATTAACATCTTACAGGGAGGACCTGGGAGGATGTACTTGCGTCTCATCTCTGTATTCAATACACAATATTTGAGCAAGTAATGTTATCAAGGTCTAAACTGTGCACAGTAAATACAGAGCAGGGCCCTGAAATGTTGATTCTTTAATAGATATCTTGTATACGTGAAACAAGAAAGAAATCCTGCAAAAAATATTAGAGTACCATGATATGGAATCAATAACCAGGATAATACAATGATAGTAAGGTGGGACATATGAGAGATTGGTTAATTTTAGGGAGTAAGGAATTGGTGAAAGTAATCTCTATGGAAAAAAAAGAACAGATAATTTATTTCAAACAAGGAAATATCATCTAACAACCACTCTTCATGTAGGGGATATAGGGATAAAGAGTCCCCGAAATTGAGACACTTATATGACACTGCTGTGATAGACTGTGACTGCCCTGAGGACAAGGACACTTTTCTGCTTCTGCTTTTCCTCTGCAAGTAGCTCTTCAGTGCTGCTGTCATATTTCTAGTTTAAACTACCATTCTATTTTGCCATGATCACTGTAATTGACAGTAATTGGTCTTCTCCCTTGTTTTCTGCTTCATTTTCTATTGATGCTGCTACAGATTGCCACAAACTTAGTAGCTTAAAACAACGGCCACTTATTATCTCATAATTCTGCAGGTCAGAAGTACAGGCCGACTTAACTGATTCCTTTGCTGAGTCTCAAAAGGCAGAAACTAAGTTGTCAGTCAAGCTGCGCTCTTACCTAGAGGCTTTGGGCAAGAATCCACTTCAAACCTCATTGAGGTTGTTGGCATAATTAAGTTTGATGTGACTGTAGGAGTGACTGTTAGCTAGAAAAAGCCACTCTGAAATCTAGAGACTTACTTATATTACTTGTACTCCCTCTGAAATGGTGCCTTCCTTTTGTACATTTTTTATTTTATTTTATTTTGTTTTGAGACAGGATCTCAGCTGTTGTCCAGGCTGGAGTGTAGTGGCATGACCTCAGCTCACTGATGCCTCTATTTACTGGGCTCAAGTGATCCTCCTGCCTCAGCCTCCCAAAGTGCTGGGATTACAGGTATGAGCCACCACATCCAGCCATCCCCTCCGTCTTAGCTGGATAAAGTCACTCAGTTCTAGAGGCCTACTTGTATTCCTTTTGAAACGGTCCCCTCCTTTTTTTTTTTTTTTTTAAGACAAGGTCTCACTCTGTTGTCCAGGCTGGAGTGCAGTGGTGAGATTTCAGCTCACTGAAGCCTCTACCTACTGAACTCAAGTAATCCTCCTGCCCCAGCGTGGGCCAACCTGCCTGGCAATTTTTTTTGTATTTTTGGTGGAGACAGGGTTTCGCCATGTTGCCCAGACTGGTCTTGAACTCCTGGGCTCAAGTGATCCTCCTGCCTTGGCCTCCCAAAGTGTGTGGGTGTGAGCTACCACGCCCAGCTGTCACCTCCACCTTTAATCCACCTTTAATCCAACAAAGTCACCTAAATCCTTCACTAACTTTGCGTCTCTGTGATTGCGTTTTTGTGAGGAATCACAGAAAAATGTCTTTTTAAAGTGCTCATGTGAATAAATTAGTTACACCCATATAGAAACTCTCCCTATTTTAATGAGAATATAGTAGTAAAATCAATTACAAGTAGAAAACCTGTTTTGCCATGTAAAAACATAATCATGGTACTAATGGCCAGAGGCAGAGTTCATGGGGAACTATCTAGAATTCTGCTTTACCATTCCTCTCATATTCTTTTTTCTCTCTTACACTATTTACTATTTACACAGCCAATATTGTAACTTTATAACATGAAACATACATGACTCTTCCACTTTAAATTCATTGGACTCGTTTTCAATTTATTGTCTTTTGGCTCTAAAACCATTATTCTTTAAAAATTAATCTGATAAATTTAGGCTTGTTGCTGGTACACATTGTACACTTTGTCAGATGACAACCTTCCTAAGTTCAGGTTTGATCATCTATACAATTTTATGCCACGTGGTCATTTTGTGACATAAATGAGTTTCTCTCTAAGTATACACACACATACTTACATATGCATACACACACACACATACATCTATATAAGTTACCAAAGGCCGTGACTTAAAGTACACATTTAATAAAGGTACATCCAAATCACCCTATCCTGTGCCCCATTTGCTTGTCTCCTTAGACCAGATAATGCTGGCTGTTTATCTTCCTAATATTTTGCTCAACTGTCTATGTAGGATGACCTGTCTTGATAGCAGGTATGACACTAGAAAACAGCAGATATTCATTGCAGCAAACACACAGGGATCCCTCTCTGAAGCACTCTTCTAAGCTCCATGAAAAGCGCAAAGATAACACCAACTGTAGACTGTGTCCTTCAAGAGTTTGGGCTCCAATGTTAGAAAAGCAATTAGAAATGTCACGAAATAGAATTGACATCCCTGCTATAAACAGAACTCAGGTTAAGTTTCAGGCATTGGGTATGTCTGTCTCCAAAAGGCGACTTCTCGGATTTGGCCATTTATTTAATTTTGAATTGTGGTGGAAGAAATTTTCTGAAATGAGATTTATTACACATGTAATAGAATAAGGGAAGTAGTATGAATATGCCCTACTGTTTCCAAAAAGAAAGGTGATACATGGCCTTAAACCACCATTGTAGATAGTCATTGGAAAGCGATGATTCTAATTCATTAAACATGTTTTTCATAATTGTGATTTAGTTAACAATTGCAGTCAAGTAAGACGCTATCATAAGATACTTTATGTTAGATGCTTATTTAAAACATATGTTTTAGACTAAGCAATTATAAAACACACTATTCCTTACTTAAACTTAAATAAATAGATTCAAAGTAATTCACTTTTACATAATTAACAAACATTATTACATTAGTAAGCCTATACTCTAAGGTCAAGTTCATAAAAAGAAGGAACAAAAATTGTTATGTTCAGCTTCCCAGCTGTTATTTATATTTCCAGATTTTGGTCATCGAATGCAACATAAAATAGGACAAACTCCCTTGTGATTGATAAATTTGAGTTGAGTAAAAGAATGAAACTTATTCACAACAGTAGCTCTTAGGAGAGATGCTAAATAGCAACATGTGATCCTGAGACTTAGTCTCTAGATATTTACTTCTCTTGCCCTTTCTGTTCATCTTTAAACTTAAACTCGAGGGATAAAAATGTGATCAAGCTTGGCCCATACATGTAATTATTTGGAAGGCAAAATTTGATCACAATTTCACTTTACTTTATATCTATCTAAGTGACAAGTAGGCTATTAACCCTCTGCCTATCCCACTTGGCCCATTGAACATGATTGCCATATTAGTTGCTACCTTAAAAAAAAGGGGGTAATATAACAGTGGTTAAATATTTTGAAGCCTTCAGAGGATGATTATAACTGTAGCAAATTTCTCTTGTGATAATGTGTAGTAAAATTGAAAGAGAACCAATCTTCCCTATCTGTTAAGGTCACTATGTACTTCTTTTTGTGTTTTCCTAGGATCTCAGTGTAGCCCTATTTTCTCAATGACCATTACATTACGATTGCATCATTATGTATTTATACTGCCTAGTAAATTATAAGTCCAAGAACCATGTTTTATTTACATATATAATTTCAGCATCTTATACTGCATTGCTGGAATTTTAGCAGGTGCTGAATAAATGTTTATTGAATGAATCACTGAATGAAGCATGCGGTCTTCTGATTTGGAAATTAAATTGCAAATCATTCAAACTGGTTGTGTCTGACTTTCAGCATCTATTAAAGAAGGTAGTTAAATAAGTAAACTACAGTATAAAGTATCTAGAGTGAGATAATTTAATCAAGAACATAATTTTATTAGTTCTCTGGCCTTAAATTCTCCATGTCTGCATTATATTTATTCATATATCTGGTCTATTGCATTCTGAGCTTTCCTATATTATGTCACATAATCAACAGATGGTGTCTGAATTTTCAGTATTGGAGATTTTCCTAAAGTAGGATCTATGATTCAGAAAAACTAAAATGATTCAGGGTATTTTGATGAGGAATGTATTAGGCTGATTGGGAATTTCTGTTGTTTTAATTGAAAGCTTTATAGAGAATTGTTAGGGTTTCCTTCTATGCTGTTTATCAGGGTTGACAAGTTTAGAATGGATACAGTAACTTAGGGGAGAATTCCTTCCAGAAATAAAGATTGCATTTCACTGAAGAAACCACTGTCTTGAGTTCTTGGGAACTTGAAAGTCACTTGATGATCACATCACTTTCATGTTTAAATTATTATTATTATTATAACTATTGATGAGAGTATAACAAATGGCAATATAATACCTTAGTCAGTATCCTTGTACTGTATGACCTAAATAACTCCTTCACTTTTCTGCCTCCAGATTTACCTCAATTAAAGTGATGCTCAATATTACTATTAGACAAATTTTAGCAGTTACTTTCTTACGAAACCTCAGTGGCTATTACCTAAAAGATTGATTCAAAACATCTCTGCTGATTTTTAACACCTTCTGGATCTAATCCTGTTCAATCAACACAATTGCTGATTTCCCACAAAATGCCAGTACACACCATTTGCTTGAGTAAGCTTAATTATTGTAATCTTAAGTCTTCCCTCAAGTCTTCAATTAAACTCTTTAGTTCCTTAAGTATTCTTTTTTTTCTCCCTTCTACATACTGAACTTTCACCAAGCCCATTTAATTAGCCTGCTCAACTTGCAGGTCTTCATTTAAATAGACTCAGGCAGACATACAGGCACATGCAAATTAAAAAGAATGAAAGCCCTAAAGATCTTTTAGCATTTTTTTTCTATTTGGGGTAAATGGTGATCAAAATTTTAAATAGTAATATGTTGGTATCAATGACTTTATTGTCATCATGATAATCATCAGAGCCAACATTGATTTTGCGCTCTTCATGTATCAGAGTTCTGATGCCTTACATGGATACTATCTTACTTAATCTTCCCACCTTGTCTATGAGAAAAATAATATTACTATATTTATTTTGTAGATACAAAATATAAGGATGCGAGAAGGTTGGTTTTTTGCTCAGGGACACACAGCCAGTAAGGAATACACAAGGCTTCAAATTAAAGAACAGTTGTACTCTACTGCGTAGCTTTATAGAATCAACTGCATGGGCACATTTTATTAATAAAAAATAAAACTGAGGTATTCTGAGGATATCCTGGACAGTAAGCTACCCTTGTTGGTATGTGTTGCTAGATGAAGATGAAAAAGCATCAAACTGGTAGTTCTCCTTCTTTTGGTTGGGACACAATGACCACTTTATATTGTTTTATAAAAATGAGTTATTCTGGACTACCTTTTAAATTTATCTAACTTTATGGTGTTATCATTGTTACTGCCTTTTGAATTTTCTCCTAGGAGTTTCATTAGTCTTTTAATGTGACTCAGCTATTAAGCCAGGATTTGTTTTTGGTTAATTCTACTTTCAAATGCAGTCAAACTTATTATTATCCCAAGACACATTTCTAAGAAATATGCTTTTGGAAAAAAAAATAGATTCATGAGATTTTGAGATAGATCAGCTTTGAATTCCATTTAAAGGTTTAGTAGAGAGAAGCTGCATTTTATGGTGGGAAGAACTCAAGACATGGAATTGATTAATGTGAACTTAAATCCTATATGTATACTAATGTGAACTTAAATCCTATCAGGTTATTTGTGGAAATTTACCTTACCTCTTTGATTTTCTTTTACCTCATCTACAAACTGTAGATAATAATATACCATATAAGACTTTCAATTGCTAAAAGAAGGTTCAGGCATGAAGTAACAATAAGTGACAGCTCTTATTATTATTATTATTGCTATTGTTCTTATTAAAATTATTATTTCTGAAATTCCCAGAGGCATCACTTTAAGAAGCTGGACTTATTCTGTTTATGTACTTGTAAACACACCTGCAGCATGTATTGAAAGGATCCAATGAAGGAGACCTGATACCTTGAAAATTTATAACATTAATAATTATCATCTTGTCCATGAAACATATTTTTATGGCAAAATCAGACTCCCCAAGAGAATGCCATCCCTAATTGTTGATTTGGTTAATTTTGCAGCTTTCATTTGGATCTAATTTAAAAATATATTTCAAATATTGTTTCATTTGGACAGCTAGTCTTTTAACTTATCACGACCATTTATCTCCTTTGTTCTTTGTTTTTTTTTGGAAACTGCTTTGCTCCATCGCCCGTGCTGGAGTGCAGTGATGCTATCATGACTCACTGCAGCCTTCACTTCCTAGGCTCAAGGGATCCTCTCACCTGAGCTGCCAGAGTAGCTGGGACCAGGCTATTTTTAAATGTTTATTTTTTATACAGATGGAGTCTCACTATGTTGTCCAGGTGGGTCTCCAACTTCTGGTCTCAAATGATCCTTCTGCCTTGGCCTCCCAGTGTTTGAATTACAGGTGTAAGCCATCACACCTGGCCCACACTTACCTCTTTATTTGTGCTGTAGTTATCTCAGTAACCTATTAGCAACATTTTGCCTCCTTCACAGAAGAATTGTCTCTCCCTATTGTCAACCATAACTTCCTCATAGGAGCTGCTTTGTTCATGCTGGAGTCACTTTCCTTTGAGGTAAATTTTATGGGTACCTGATCAACTTCTAAGCCAATCAATCTCTTCCCTGGGCATACTGAAGCAGTGTCTGGGCAGGTGTCAAAACTATCTGTCTGTCCGTCTATCTATCTATATATTTCCCTTGCAAAGGAGGTTAGTCTACAAAAGGAGAAAGTCTAGCACAGAAACAGAGGAGAAAATTCTGATGGCATTTCAGTTCCTCAGAGCACTATTCTTTTAAGTTGAAAAGACATGTTGGCCTTCCTGGACTTTTGCTATTGAACTCTGTCTCAGATTCTGTAATAACTCTCAGTATTCTGATTCTATAGGGTTGTTTTTCTCTCATTTTAAGGGAGGAGACCACCCCTCATATTGTCTTATGACCAGTTTCTGCCTCCAAAGAAAGAAAAAGTAAAAACTAAAGGGCAGAAATGAAATCCACAAGCAGACGGACCGGCGCCACACCATGGGCCTGGTAGTTAAAGATCGACCGTGACCTAATCAGTTATGTTATCTATAGATTACAGACATTGTATAGAAAAGCACTGTGAAAATCCCTATCCTGTTTTGTTCTGATCTAATTACCAGTGCATGCAGTCCCCAGTCTCTTTCCCCCTGCTTGCTCAATTGATCATGACCCTCTCACATGCACCCCCTTAGAGTTGTGAGCCCTTAAAAGCGACAGGAATTGCTCACTTGGGGAGCTCAGCTCTTGAGACAGGAGGCTTACCAATGCTCCTGGCCAAATAAACCCCTTCCTTCTTTAACTCCGTGTCTGAGGAGTTTTGTCTGCAACCAGTCCTGCTACATTTCTTGGTTCCTTGACCGGGAAGCAAGGTGATTGGCAGATGGTCGAGGCAGCTCTTTAGGTGACTTAAGCCTGCCCCATGGAACATCCCTGCGGGGAGACTCCAACCAGCCCGAGTGATGTGGATCATGAGAGTGCTCCCGGGCAGGCATTTGTCCCAGTGGGATGCCTCGCCACAGCAGTGTGTGGCAGACGCCCATGGAGAATCAGTGCAGTGGCTGAACACCGGGAAGGAACGGGCACTTGGAGACTGGACATCTAAAACTTGGTAAGACTAGTCTTAGAAATTTGCCCACTCCGTTTGAGTGGAAGTGTGGCCTGATCACCCATGGTGTGCCTTTATCGGCAGTTTGGTTTTGGTTCCGGTTTTGACTTGGTTTGAATTGCTTGACAGGATTGGTCTTGGGAACTTGCCTACCCCTTTTGAGTGGAAGCGTGGCCTGATCACCCACGTTTTGCCTGTACCAGCACTTTGGTTTTTGATTTTGACTTGACTTGCATTGCTTGATACTTTGGCTTTGGTTTTGACCTGACTTGGATTTCTGGATACTCTGATTTTGGTTTTGATTTTGGTTTCATGCAAACTGCAAAAGTGTATGTGTGCCCTTTTTACCCATTCTGTGTTTTGTGAGGTGCATGTGGTGTGAGCATGGTATTTTGTCTTGAAGAAACATAGGTCAGGCACAAATAAGCCCACCCTCCTAGGAACTAGGTTGAAAAATTTCAAAAAGAATTTAAGGGACACTGTGGAGTACTATGACACCAGGAAAACTTAAAACTTTGTGTAAGATAGACTGGCCAGCATTAGAGGTAGGTTGGTCATTAGAAGGAAGCCTGGACAGGTCCCTTGTTTCAAAGGTATGGCACAAGGCAACCTGTAAGCCAGGGAACCCAGACCAGTTCCCATACATAGACACTTGATTACAGCTGGTTTTAGACTCCCCACCACCGACACACAGTGATTGAGAGAACAGCAGCGTAAGCAGCTGGCAGAGGCAAGGAAAGACCAGCAGAGAGAGAGAAAGAAAAGAGACAGAGAGAGAGAGAGAGAGAGAGGCAGAGAGAGAGAGGAAGAGACAGAGGCAACAGGAAAGTCAAAGAGAGAGAGAGAAAGTCAAAGAAAGAAAAAAAGAAAGAGAGAGAGATACAAGTAGTTAAGAAAAAAAAAGTGTACCCTATTCCTTTAAAAGCCAAGGTAAATTTAAAATCTATAATTGATAATTGAAGGTATTCTTCGTAACCCTGTAACACTCCAATACCACTTTGTTGTCAGTGTAAACAAGGGCGTATCCTGAAAGCACTGAGGCCTTCCTATCAAAAATCCTTAGCCCAGTAACCAGCGGATGGCCCAGCTGCATTCAATCTGTAGCAGCAACTACTTTGCTAACAAAAAAACAAACAAAATAAAGTAAAAAAAAAAAACTTTTAGAGGAAACCTCATTGTGAGCACACCTCACCAGCTCAGAAGTATCCTAAGGAAAATAAAAAAAAAAAAGAAAAAAAGGAGGGGCGGAATTTATATAAAACCAGTATTATATGGTAAATTCTTGTCCTGAAATAAATTAACTGGTTGTTTAAAGAATGAAATATTTGTAATAAGTCAGAAAGTTGAGGCATGTCGAAGAATTGTCTGTGAAAGTCATGAAAAAACTGTTATAAAAAAAGAATTTATACAAAAAATGTTGTAAAATTTAAAAGTAACCAGGCCTACTGAATGTAAAACTATTGAAAAAAGATAGTTTATGCGCAAGGTGTATAAGAAAAGTAAAATATACCTTTGGCAAAAGGATTATAAGGTGGCCTAAGAATGTACATTTTTACCTACATTAAAAAGTTTAAAAAATTATTGTTTTGAAGGTTTAAGCAAGTTTTAAAATGTTAATTGTAAAGAAAATTCTGTGTATAAATATATTAGCTAAAGTTAAAGTAGTGTCATCCAGTTTTTCTGTGAACTGGACATTGAAGTAAAAGCGTAACAGGTTTTTCTTAAAGCACCAACCTGCTCCTTAGCAAAAATTATAAAAGGTTAAAAAGAGTCTATAAAATCTTACCTTATGGTCAAACATTAAAAATTAGATAAATATGTCTATAAGGTTTTATTAAAATTAGGTTTAACATTAATAACATATTAATATAAAGATAAAATTTAGCTTATCTGGTATAAAAATCATATGAGAAGCATTGTTAAGTGTAAAATGGTATTTGGCTTTCTTTAGTTTAAAAACTAATAAAAATAGGTGCTAAAGGAGATTTCTCAGTAAAAAGGCACTAAGGACTATAAAGTCCACTGCCAAGGTTCCCACATTTAAAACAAAAGGTCAATTTCTTAAAAATTATATACTTGGTTTATCTTCCGCTTTCCTTTCTAGCAAAAAAAAAAAAAAAAAAAAAACAAAACTAAAAGTCTTTTAGCACATGTACTACTCCTAGAATTTCCGGTAAACCAGCACCAGCCTAAAGATCACGTTCTCATCAAAAGGTGGAAAGAAGAAAAACTCGAGTCAGCCTGGGCAGGACCATACCTTGTGCTGCTAACCACTGAGACTGCCGTTCATATAGAAAAAAAAAAAGGATGGACTCATCACACCCGAATCAAGAAAGCACCACCCCCTTCAGAGTCATGGGCCGTAGTCCCAGGGAAAAACCCTACCAAACTGAAGCTAAGAAAAATTTAACTCTTTTCATATATTCTATTACTCTTTCTTCTTTCCTCATTCTATTGCTGACCATCTAGTTATTAACATAACCAAGTCAATTTCACCTCAAACCATTGCATTTAGTGCTTGCCTTGTTATACCCTGTGAAGACTTGCCAAGTCAAAGACAGCTTTCCACTTCAGAAAAGTACCTCTGTCCCTCCTGACTCTCCTCAGACTAGGCATTAGTAAACTAGGACCATTTAATCCGGGGAGATTTTGATAAACACCCCAGTGCCAAACAGAAGTCTTGCCCACCCCCCCTCCCCTGATGTAGAGCTTTCATGCCATAGTTAGTCCAACATTCTGTGGACCACAAAAGAGCAAGGATGGACTGCCCCAACTGGTTTTTGTAATTTCCTGAAACCATACATTCATTTTACTAGAGGATCATAGAAGTTAAAGACTTAAAACAAGCTTTAGCAATTAAGACAGGACACCAAGATGCAAATGCCTCATTAAAATGGATCAAATATTCCATCCACACATTAAACAAAAGCAATTGTTATGCTTGTGCGCATGGCAGGCCAGAGGCCCAGATTGTCCCCCTTCCGCTAAGGTGGTCTTCCAGTCCACCAGGCGTAGGCTGCATGGTAGCTCTTTTCCAGGATTCCACAGTCTGGAATAATAAGTCATGCCAAGCTCTCTCTGCTATATCCCAAAGTCAGGCACCCTGCAGGTCAGCCCTCGAGAACCATCCAGCTTCCATCTCCCAACACTAAGTTCACTTCTTGTATCTCATGACAGGGAGGAAACTTAGCATTCCTTGGAGACCTGAAAGGATGCAGTGAGCTTAAGAATTTTCAAGAGTTTATCAGTCACTCAGCCCTTGTTCATCCCTGAGCAGATGTGTGGTGGTATTGTGGTGGACCTTTACTGGGCCCTCTGTTGAATAACTGAAGTGGCACTTGTACTTTAGTCCAATTGGCTATCCCTTTCACCCTGGCATTTCATCAACCAGAAGGAAAAGAATAAGACATAGTAAAGTGAGAGAAGCCCCTTATGGGTCTTTCAACTCTCATGTCTATTTAGACGCAATTGGAGTCCCACGAGGAATACCAGATCAATTTAAAGCTTGAAATCAAATAGCTGCAGGATTTGAGTCAATATTGTAGTAGATGACAGTTAATAAAAATGTAGATTAGATAAACTACATCTATTACAACCAACAGCAACGAGCTTTTCATGAGTTAAAAGAAAAACTCATGTCGGCCCCAGCCCTGAGGCTACCTGATCTGACAAAACTCTTTACACTCCATGTGTCAGAAAGAGAAAAAATGGCGTTGGAATTTTAACCCAGACTGTGGGACCCTGGCCAAGGTCAGTGGCCTGTCTTTCAAAACAACTAGACAGGATTTCCAAAGGCTGGCCCCCAGGCCTAAAGGCCCTAGCAGCAATGGCCCTGTTAGCACAAGAAGCAGATAAACTAACCTTTAGGCAAAATCTGAATATAAAGGACCCCCTTGCTGTGGTAACTTTAATGACTACCAAAGGACATCATTGGTTAACAAATGCTAGATTAACCAAGTACCAAAGCTTGCTATGTGAAGATCCCCACATAACCATTGAAGTTTGCAACACCCTAAACCCCACCACCTTGCTCCCGGTATCAGAGAGCCCAGTTGAACATAACTGTGTAGAGGTGTTGGACTCAGTTTATTCTAGCAGGCCCAACCTCCGAGACCATCCGTAAACATTAGTAGACTGTGAGTGGTATGTGGACGGGAGCAGCTTCTCCAACCCCTGCAAAGTGACTCTGAAGAAGATGACAAGTCCTGCTCCAGTCACACCCGGAAGCTGACTGGTCCATGCACAGCCGAAGCATGAGGAAACTCATCGCAGGACTCATTTTCCTTAAAATTTGGACTTTTACAGTAAGGACTTCAACTGACCTTCCTCAGACTGAGGACTGCTCCCAGTGTATACATCAAGTCACTGAGGTAGGACAAAAGGTTGCTACGGTCCTATCATTTTATGGTTATTATAAGTGTACTGGAACTCTAAAAAGAACTTGTTTGTATAATGCTATTCTATACAAGGTATGTAGCCTAGGAAATGACCAACCTGATGTGTGTTATGACCCATCTGAGCCTCCCATGACCACAGTTTTTAAAATAAGATTAAGGACTGAGGACTGGTTGGGGCTCATAAACGATAGGAGTAAAGTGTTAGCCAAAACAGAAGAAAAAGGGGTGCCCAAACAAGTCACCTTAAAATTTGATGCCTGTGCTGTCATTAGTAGTAATAAGTTAGGAATAAGGTGTGGTTCTCTTGATTAAAAAAGAGGCTATATGGCAGAAAATAAGTACATCTGTCATAAATTAGGACTATATGGAAATAAATGTAAATACTGGTCTTGTGTCATTTAGGCCACTTAAATGGAAAAAAAAAAAAAATGAAAAGGATCCAGTCCACCTTCAGAAAGGAAAAAATGGCCCTTCCTGTACTAAGGGACGATGTAACCCCTTAGAGCTAGTAATAGCCAATCCCCTTGATCCTCGCTCAAAAAAAAAAAAAAAAAAAAAAAGAGTGTGTGACCTTAGGAATCGATGGGGCCAGACTGGATCCTCGAGTAAATATCTTGGTTTGGGGAGAAGTTTACAAACGCTCTCCTGAGCCGGTGTTTCAAACTTTCTATGACAAACTAAATGTACCAGTACCAGAAATTCCAGGAAAAACAAGAAATTTGTTTTTGCAATTAGCCGAGCATGTAGCCCAGTCTCTCAATGTCACTTCATTATGTATGCAACATGAAGGAATTGTAGTAGGAGATCAATGGCCATGGGAAGCCCAAGAATTAGTATGTACAGACCCATTTTCTGATGAATTTTCAGCTCAAAAGGATCACCCTGATAATTTCTGGGTCCTAAAAGCCTCAATTATTGGACAATATTGCATAGCTAGAGAAGGAAAAGAATTCGCTCACCCCATAGGACAACTTGGTTGTCTGAGACAGAAACTGTATAATGGTACCACAAAAACAGTCACTTAGTAGAGTTCAAATCACACAGAGAGAAATCCATTTAGCAAATTCCGCAAACTGTGCGGACCCACCCAGAGTCCCACCGGGACTGGACAACGCCTACTGGATTATACTGGATATGTGGGCATAGAGCTTACGCCAAATTACCTGACCAGTGGGCAGGTAGTTGTATTATTGGCACTATTAAACCATCTTTCTTCCTACTGCCCATTAAAACAGGTGAACTCCTAGGCTTCCCTGTCTACGCATCCAGCGAAAAGAGAATCATAGCTATAGAAAATTGAAAACAATAATAAATGGCTGCCTGAGAAAATCATACAATATTATGGGGCTGCTCCTTGGGCACAAGACGGCTCGTGGGGATACCGGACCCCATTTACATGATCAACAGAATCATACGGTTACAAGCTGTCTTAAAAATAATCAGTAATAAAACCGGCAAAGCCTTGACTATTCTGGCCCGGCAAGAAACTCAGATGAGAAATGCTATCTATCAAAATAGATTAGCTCTCGACTACTTGCTGGCAGCTGAAGGAGAGGTCTGTAGGAAATTTAACCTTACTAATTGCTGCCTACACATAGATAATCAAAGGCAAGTAGTTGAAGACTTAGTTAGAGCTATGACAAAACTGGCACACGTGCCTGTGCAAGTGTGCATGGATTTGATCCTGGGGCCATATTTGGAAAATGGTTCCCAGCGCTAGGTGGATTTAAAACTCTTATAATAAGAGTTATAATAGTAATAGGAACCTGCTTACTGCTCCCTTATTTGCTACATGTACTTCTTCAAATGATAAAAAGCTTCATTGCTGCCTTAGTTCACCAAAATGCTTCAGCACAAGTGTACTATATGAATCACTATCGATCTGTCTTGCAAGAAGACATAGGTAGTAAAAATAAAAGTGAAAACTCCCACCCCTCATATTGTCTTATGCCCACTTTCTGCCTCCAAAGAAAGAAAAAGTAAAAACTAAAAGGCAGAAATGAAATCCACAAGTAGACTGCCTGGTGCCACACCCTGGGCCTGGTAGTTAAAGATAGACCCCTGACCTAATTGCTTATGTTATCTATAGATTACAGACATTGTATAGAAAAGCACTGTGAAAATCCCTATCCTGTTTTGTTCCAATCTAATGACCGGTACATGCAGCCCCCAGCCATGTGCCCCCTGCTTGCTCAATCGATCATGACCCTCTCACGCACATCCCCTTAGAGCTGTGAGCCCTTAAAAGGAACAGGAATTGCTCACTCAGGGAACTCGGCTCTTAAGACAGGAGTCTTGCAGAAGCCCCTGGCCGAATAAACTCCCTCCTTCTTTAATTTGGTGTCTGAGGAGTTTTGTCTGTGGCTCATCCTGCTACAATTTTAAACTTTATTTTTGTTTTAGTCTAACTGAATTGATTTTTTTTTTTTTACCTGAAATACTGCTGCTTTAAAATGTATGCTTAAATAGAGCACTATATTTTTTGTTTAATCATGCCCCAGGTATTAAGTGTTTAATAAAAGATAGTTAAATTGAAGTTTATCAAGTTGATTGGATTGAAGATTATTGGACTGACTGAGGTTGCAGGGACTGAGGAAAAAGAAGACCCCCGCAGTTTTCTTTGATTTATTAATTTATTTTATTTCCAAAATAACCTTAACAGAAAAGGAAATTACAAGCCTGTACAGAAAGATACTTGGCTATTTTTACTGGATTGTGTTGCTATAGCTCAGCAATAAAAAGCAGTCTTTCAATCTATTAGGGAAAAAATATATATAAAAGACCTGTTAGAACCCAAGCAGTTATACAAAACAGAAATTGGCTTGGCCCAGTCTACAGAAATCCTGTTGTTTTTATTGGAAATGGTTTCTCTTTTAGTAAGTGTTTTTTTGTTTGTTTGTTTGGTTGTTTTTTTTTTTTTTTCAATTGCCCAGCCTGAAACTGTAGCTACAGACCCTTGGTTGAGAAAATGGTCACACAGAGACACCGCCAGGGAATCTTGCCTAAAAGGGAATTCTGGGGAGGAAAGCATGGGTATCTAGCAGTGGGATTGTTTATATAAAAATCCACGTTCATTGCTTTATAGTGTTAGTGGTTGAAAGCTTTTCTTCCAGTGAAAATCCATCCACTCTGAGCTTAGTATCTTTCTTTCTCTTTTACAATGTCACTGCTAGAAAAAAGAAACAAATCCAGAATGTTGGCTTCTTTTCAGATATATTCTGGTGGGCTACTCTACTCAGTGAACTAGTTTCAATGGTAACCCACCCCTGGACCATGAATGGCAATTCAGCAACTGATCACTTTGAATTATTCATGAAACAGTCAACCTTGACATTCTGAACATTGTGTTTGAGGGTAGAAGAACTTGAACAAGAGACCCACAATGGTCATTATTAAGAAGCAATAACTGCTATTCAGATGATTACTAGCACCCAGAAGGAGTAATCAAGTCTAAAAATGGAACTATTTTACATTTGAAAGAGTTCCCTACAAATGTCTTCGCGAAATATAACTACTTTAGGTGGTATTTATTTTCCATCCTTTTCAATTTATTAGATATTTTATGGTAGATTTTCTTATCATATTACCTTCCAGGCAGATCTTTGCGCTGCAGTCACAGATGTATTTTGGAAGCAGTATATTGAATGAGGGATGTGTAAACAATTAACTCCTAATTGTCCTACAAGGACATTTGTGACTTTTTTCTCCATGTACTTAATTCATAGAGTTTCAAATAAAAGGGAGAAATGAGAGAGGGCTGCTACATGAAGGAGAGCAGTATTCTTAGAAAAAAAAAATCTCTAAATTGCTGAGTTAGAGACATTTCAGCAGATTACTAAGGACATCTGGGCTCAGCAGCGTACACATCTTGATAATACTGGATTGCATGAATTATAATCTTAATGACTGTGGCTTGAATTAAGCCCACACACAATCTCTTACAAATGTCAAGGTCCCCTCGTAATTTACTCATATAACCATTTCGGTATATGATGACTTTGATTAGATGCCAGGTTGTATCAGCTAGGATACTCCAGGGGCCAAAGGGTTAAATTAGCTATGTAAATTTAACCTAGATTATGGTCAAATTTAGGTACCCAATCAAATCTACTACATTTCTACTGTTGTCTGAGAAACAATAAGCTTAATTCTTTGAGGCAGCTCTGGTGCATGTTTAATGCAGCTCTAGAATGTGTTTTTAAAAACTATAAAAATCTGTGCTTTGGATTTAATGGTTTTATACTAGAATGCAAAGTAAGCCTTATGAAAATGGTATACGTGACCATTGTTAAAGATACCTGATTAGCTTAATGTTCACATTCATCATGGCACATGATAATACTGTGAAATCAAACTAAATATGATCTGAGAAGGACTTCGTACTTCAATATTTGAGTCCTTGTGGATAAACTGTAACTTAGCTTAATAGGCAGATGAGAGTGAAAACCTAATTTAGGAGTATGTGCTGTAACAATAGCTGCATCTTGCCCCATCCTAGCAGTCATACTTCAACCAGTCATCATCGACTGCTAAGTGTTCAAACTCTGTTCAAATGAGGCAAATGCCAACCTGTAAACACTCCAGCTGTTTCTGCACCTCACTGTCAATTTCTATACGTCACTTCCGTTTCTATGTCTGTAAATTTGTTCTGACCACAAGATATCCCCGGATTCTCTCAGAATCTGCTGTGATTCTGGGGGCTGCCCAGTTTGCAAATTGTTCATTGCTCAACTAAACTTCTTTAAATTTAGTTCGCCTGGAGCTTTTCTTTCAACAGAATGGATTAATTTAATGCACATATCAGGCATGGCCTCTATTACCATGATTGTCTTACAGTCTTTGATTCTGGGAGACTTCAAAAAATTTCTGAAGATCACCACCACTTAGGAGATATTTATGATTTTCTACCACTAAAAATAATTTCCCTTTAATTTATGTTTCAAGGTTTTATTAAACATATATACTAGAATTGGGAGCACTTTAAGCAGTTATCAATCAGATAGTTTAATTAAAATTCTTCCAGAACTTTCAATAAAAATGAATGTTTATTTCAATAAAAATGAATGTTTATTGTGGAAACCATGGAAAAATCTTAATGAGAAAGAAAAAGGAAATTTCAATTAGAGAGAAAACAGTCAACATAAAGATAGAAGAGATTAGGAAAATGTCCTAAATCACAATTCCTCCTCCTTTGAAACTACACAGAAGTGCTTAGAAGTCTATTGGGTTTGCTTTTCTATTTTATTTTAAATAGTAGATTTATAATGGTTTGATTCTTTTGTTTTTTTGAGACAGGGTCTCACTCTGTCTCCCAGGCTGGAGTGCAGTGCTGCGATCTCGGCTTACCGCAATCTCTTCCTCCCTTCATCAAGAGATTCTTCTGCCTCAGCCTCCTGAGTAGTTGGGAGTACAGGTATGTGCCACCACACTGGGCTTGTTTATTTCTATTTTTAGTAGAGATGAGGTTTCACTGTATTGGAAATGTTGGTCTCGAATTCCTGGCCTCAAGTGATCCACCCGCCTTGGTCTCCCAAAGTGCTGGGATTACAGGTGTGAGCCACCACGCCTGGCCAATAGTAGGTTTATAATGGTGAAAATAAATGAGAAAGAACACCTCATTGGTAAAAAGGAAGCACAATAATGTGTTACTCCCCTAGAGATAGGAAACTGAAAACATCATCTTTTACTCACTGACTTACTCTGGCCTAAAAGACTATCCCTGATCTGCATGTCACTTCACTCTACAGAGATCATCTCCCACTACTCTTTCCTTACTCATTTTCCAGCCACATTTTCCATCTTTCACTCCTTCTAGAATTTGTTCTAGAATGATTCTCATTTATAGGCCTGTTATAGGAGTTACTTTGACCATCTGTTGCAAAAATTGTAACCCTATCATTAAGGCTAATCCTTTTCAGCATTTAGATATCAAATCAAGTATCATTTCCTTGGAGACATCTTTCTTTGACTACTTTGGTTAAAAAACAACTCCAATTCTTTATTTTCAAATGACTTATTTTATATCTTTAGAAATGGTACCATTCCTTTGAAATTAATGACTGATTTATATAAAGAAGGTAAACATCACAAATATATGAACATTGCCTTGTCTGTTAATATATTTTTAGTCTCTAGAAATGTGGCTGGCAAATATCAAGGACTCAATAAAGGTTTGATGATGGAGACATGATTATATTCAGATCCATGACTCTATGATTAGATGTTGAAAAATTTTGGAAGTGTTTGTTGTGGTTAGCATTAACTGTTTACCTTGGTATATTTATTTAATCATTACTTATTCTTAAAATGTTTCCCTGAACTAACTCAGTGGTGTAAACAGAACTGCATTCTCTATGCTGTGGAGAGCCATAGAAATATTTTAATAAAGTAATGTACTAGTTTTTCATATATGTATGTACATACACACATATATGTGTGTGTGTATGTGTGTTTGTGTTGTGTGTGTGTATGTGCTTCTTAGTAGATAATTCTGATATCTGAAAAGAGAATGAGTTTAAAGCAGAAAAGTCCAGTCACTGTGGTAGTTTCAGTGACAGATGATAAAAGTAGGAAGTGAACAGATCTCAGATATTCTTTAGAGGTAAAGCTTTCAGGACTTGTGAAATGATAGATGAGATTTTATGGATGGCTTTTAGGATTTGGATGACGGCCGTTGTTGGTGTCACAAATTGATTAAATGAATGCAAGTAGTATGTATGAATTTAGTCTTTGACAAGTTGAGTTTAGGCCCTTTGGAACATCCATATGGAGATGTCCACCAGGCAGTTGGAAACAGTTGTTTGAAGCTCAGGAGAATTGCCTTTATGAGAAGATGTATATTTGGAAGTAATTAGTTACTGAGAGAATATAATGAACAGAGAAAGAAGAATGCACAGAGACAGAGAAGGGAAGTGAACAGAGATATTAGAAAAAACAATGTGAGTAATTTCCAAAAAGATGACTTTATTAATATTATCAAATGTAGTAAAAGTGAAGTGTGATTAAGTGTGAAAAACTATTAGAATATATAAACATGCAATTCCTAGTTGTATGTTTATACAGAATCGAGAATTTACTACAAAATATACTAGTGTGAGGTGTTTTACAGAATACTCTTTTCCTAGACTCTTAAAAACAAATCCTTCTGTGTTTTTCCATTTCCCATACAAAGTATAAAAACTTAGAATGGGTGTTCTGAAGTTATTCTGTTCCATGTTCCTCTTCTTAGCTCAAAGTGATTAACAGATATTACTGTAACTAATGAGAACACATTGTGCAGGTGGGAGAATATTAGATAGAAATAGAACATGAATTAATGACATCTGAAAACACTGATGGATGTTCATCAGTTGCTAGGGAAACTTTAGTTTCAGTACTCATGCCAATGAAACAGGAATGCTGTCTATGCACAAGGCAGCTAGGATCTATCTCAGAAATGGAAATGTTGTGCCTGGGAAATGATGATCAACAGGATAAGGCTGTGAATATCAGGATCTTCCAAACAACATAACCCAATAGCTACCCAATATGATGCTGATTGTGTTACCAGAACAGGGTCCTGATCCAGATCCTGAGAGAGGTTTCTTGGATCTCAACCAAGAAGGAATTCAAGGTGAGTCCATAGAGTAAAGTGAAAGCAAGTTTATTAGGAAAGTAAAGGAATAAAAGAATGGCTACTCCATAGGCAGATCAGCCCCACAGGCTGCTGGATGCCCATTTTTATGGTTATTTCTTGATTATACGCTAAAGAAGGGGTGGATTATTTCATGCCTCCCCTTTTTAGACCACAGACGGTAACTTCCTGACATTGCCATGGCATTTGTAAACTGTCATGGCACTGGTGGGAGGGAGGGTAGCAGAGAGGATGACCCGAGGCGCTCTCATCGCCATCTTGGTTATTAGTGGGTTTTGGACAGCTTCTTTACTGCAAGCTGTTTTATCAGGAAGTCTTTATGACCTATATCTTGTGCCGACCTCCTAGCTCATCCTGTGACTTAGAATGTCTAACTGGGAATGCATGCAGCCCAGTAGGTCTCAGCTTTACTTTATCCAGCCCCTATTCAAGATGGAGTTGCTCTTGTTCAAACACCTCTGACAATTCCATCTTCTGTAACGTGCATCGTTGTGTTGAATACAGAGATC
Organism: Macaca nemestrina; assembly: GCF_043159975.1. Lineage (NCBI taxonomy): Eukaryota > Metazoa > Chordata > Mammalia > Primates > Cercopithecidae > Macaca > Macaca nemestrina. The sequence goes on along the minus strand of NC_092131.1, from coordinate 24,346,043 downwards.
TCATTTATTTGGTCACCTCAAGACAAAATCTCTTCAGTGTTCCCAATAGTAAAATAATTCTGCATGCTACTATTTAAAACTAGCCGAGAAATTCTTCCAGATCTCCTATCCTTCCCATTGTATTGGTTGACTACCCAAAACAAACAATGTTATCCTATAAAACTCATTGAGTCAAAATTGCTTTAAAAAGAAAAGATAAATCCAATACAAACAAGTAGCAAAATATAACAAAGGGTATAAATCAACAGAATAGAAAATAAAAATAAAGGAAATCCACAAACTGGGTATCTGTAACTGGATATAAACATGCCCCTCAGTGTTGTCTTTCCTTGAGTCTCTTGTTTCACCTGTGTTTTCTGTGTCTGTGACTTTTTTTTGCTATTCCTACATTCCCTTTTTCACCAAAGTCTTAAAGTAGTTCATCCTTTTGCTCACCATCAACATATGATCAGTTACCAAATCCTGTAGCTACTACCTCCTTAATAACTCTTTACCAGTGACCACTCAACTTCCATTGACAGCATTTTAGTGGAATCCAGCTCCTTCTACTCCTAGATTATTGCAATAACTTTTGCTATCTATTCTCCTTGCTCCAAGAAGTTCTAAAATGAATCCATAATTCACATTGCTTTCAGAATAATCTTTTCAAAATGAAAAATCTGATCTTACTTCTTTCCTGCTTAGACACCTGCAGTGATTCTCTAGGATATTAAATGTATATTTCAAACTCTTTAGCTGAATACATGGTGCCATTTCTAATGTGGAATATGCATGCTTTCTCACCTCATATCCTTCTAGTATTTGTTTAAAGTCTTCCCTCTGGAACCTTGAGTCACTGATTTTAGATTAAACCTATACATTTCTCTCTAAGAATCATTTTAGTTGCAACCTACGAAACTGATATGCTGTGTTTCATCATTTAGTTAATAGCAGTTCCTAATCCTTGTATAATTTCTTCTTTATGCCATAGATTATAACTATTCTGCATAATTTTCAAATATTTGTGTTTTTCTAAATATTTTATTATTTGTGATCCCGTTCCATTTATAATAGAGAACTTGTTCTCTGTGATTCCAACTTTTTGAAATATCTTGAAAATATTTTTATGGACCAGCATATAATTTATCTTGATAAATCTACCATATGTACTTGCAAAAAATGTGTACTTTGTAATTGTTGTGAGTATTGCTTTTGGAATATCAGTAAGGTCAAGGTCGTGGGATAATGTTGTTCAGATTATCTATGTCTTTACTTTTTTAAAAAATAAAAGTCTAGTTCTATCAATTGCTGAAAGATGTATTAACATTGTTAAGTATGTTTTTGAAATTGGCTTTTTTTATTTTTGTAAATTTTTTCTTCATGATTTTAAAGTTCTGTTATCAGGTAAATATAGATTTATGATTGGTTTTTGTTCTTGGCAAACTGACTGTTTTATCAGTAATAAATGTCTATCTGTGTCTGCTAATTTTTGCTCTAAGTCTTTTTATATATTAACATAGCTAGCCACTTCAGGTTTCTAATTCATACTGTCTGCATGATACATATTGTATCCATTCATTTTCAACCTGTCTTTATGTATAAAATAGCTCTCATGCATAGAGTTTAGTGTTGATTTTTAAAATCAGTTCTACATTCTTGATTTTTTAATTGAAATGAATTTATTAACATTTAACTTAATTATCAATGTAATGAGAATTAGGTCTAACTTACTATCATTTGTTTTCTTTTTGTTCCACTTCCATTTTTTTGTCCTTTTCCTTCAAAACAACCAATATTCTCCTATAAAACTCATCCAACATTGAAAATTTGAGTCAGAACTGCTTTGAAAAATAACTAAATCAAGGCCAAACAAGAAGCAAACAAATAATAAAGAGTATAAATCAACAGAATAGAAAACAAAAATAAAGAAAATCCACAAACTAGTTATCTGTAACTGGATATAAACATGCCCTCAAAGTTGTCTTTTCCTTGAGCCTCTTGTTTCACCTGTGTTTTCTATATCAGTTTTTGTCCTTCCGTCTCTCATTTCCTGACTTCTTTTCTGTTATTTGGATTTTATTCATATTTCATTTTAGTTTATGCATTAGACTGCTAATTTTTACATTTTTAAGTGATACTTAAGGAATAACACCACTTAAGCTTTCAGTCTGCTTAGAGTTAATATTTTATCAGTTCATGCAAAGTGCAGAAATCTTGTAACTGCTTATGACCTTTGATCTTTATGCTACTGGGTCATTTTGTATTATATATACATGTAATTATACATTTATATTTTATTGAGTAGCCATAAACATTTTTAAACTGAGGAAGAAAAATAGTATCTTATATTTATCTAATATTTATTATTTCTGACATTCTCCATTTCTTCCTGAGGATACAAATTTCCACATCCTATCAGATCCCCTCACTCTGAAGAATGTCTTTTAACATTTCTTGTATTGAAGATCTCTAGATGATACATTCACTTATTTTTCTTTTAACTGAAAATGTCACCCCATCCGTTTTGAAAGATATTTATGCAGATATGGACTTCTGACTTAGCAGTGTTTGACTTTTAGAACTTTAAAGATATGTATTGCTGTCTTCTCATTTCTATTGTTTCTAATTAGTCTTTGGCCATTCAAATAATGTTTTCCCTCTATTTAAGTTATTGTTTTTCTCAGGCTGCTAGCAAGATTTTTCTCTGGGTCTCAGCAACTGGTTATGGAATACTTAGTTATGTTTTTCCTCATATATATCCTTCTTGAATTTTACAGGCTCTTGACTGTAAATTTACATTTCTCACCAGATTTCAGAAAATTTCAGGCCATAATATATGTTTATATTATTCAGGCAAAAAATACATATTTTGATCAATCATCTATCAACTCTGGGATTCTAATCACACACGTAAGACTTTCTTTTAATGTTCTGTTATCTTACCGGTCCCTGAAGCTCTCTTCACTATTTCTTTCAGTTCTTCTTTCTTTTTCAGATGAGATATGTTCTATTAATCTATCTTTTTAGTTAGTGACTCTTTTCCTGTGAGGAACTATTATTCCTGTGAGGTGATATCTACAATCTCTAGAATAAAAAATTTGTGATGTATTTTTGGCCTTTTAGAGCTTCATGCTTTGCTGTTTTTTTTCTGCTAAGACCGTCCTGTGCACTTTTAATGTCAGATGGTGCATTTTTCAGTTTTAAAATTTCCATTTGAATCTTTTCATTGCTTCTATCTTTCTTTTAAGGTATTCTATCTTTTTATTCATTTTACGTTTATTTCTTCCTTTCAAATCAAGTTTAGTTATAATATCTGCTTTAAAGTCCTAGTCTAAAAGTTCTGTCTTCTGAGTTATCCATTGTTTGTTGATTATTTCTTCTTTGAGAATAGATCACATTTTCCAAGTTGCTTGTATGTTTAATAGTTTTGAATTATATTCTAGAATTTTAAATATCATACTATGAAGACCCTGGATTCCATATTATTCCTTGAGAATGTTGGTATTTTTCTTGTGGTACACAATCAATAATGTTTGATTCCATTTGAAAACCCCAGCTTTGGGTACAAAGGATTTGCATTTAGTAATTTGGAATTTATTACAATTGCTAGCAGTTTGTTCCACCTTTGTGCATTTCTGCTTTCAACCAGAGGTTTGAGAAGAGTTTACACATAGAATCTGGGGATGTCTTTCTCTGGTCCTGTATCCTTCAGGATTAACCCTTCGTATTCTATGACTGTAGTTGCCTTGAATTATGACTTCTGGTATGTTAGGCCAGAAAGGCTATGTATTTTCTTTCTGAATTTCAGCCAGCAGTTAGGGAGCTGACTATATCTTGCCCTCTCTCTTAAAAAGCCACAAGAATAGTAATTCATTCTACCTACTCTCTTTTTCTGGAGTTAGACTCTCCATCAGAAGCTGTTCCTCATTTTGCACATACTTCAGAGACCCTCGGTAGATTGTTTCCATTTTCGTGTAAGTACATGTTTACATTTTGTTTGTTTTGTTTTTTGGTTTAGCATTTATAGGAATCTAATTATATCAGAAGCACGACACAGATATTCGGTTTGTATTTTGTCATACACCTTAGCAACAAGGGAAAGAAGCCTAGAGTTAGATATAAAATTCATTCCAATCACCAGTGGCTATTAAGTTAGATGTGAGAATTTTCAGATGCTCCCTGGGGTCAAATAAGATTCTACTTTCAATTTTGAACTTAACTTCTGATTTTGAAGCTTGTAATCAAAATATGACTGTTAAAATATGTTTAAAAAGTGATTTTTTTTCTGGAAATTATTACACAATTTTATAATCTTCTTTTACATACTTAGATATGTTTATGTAAAAAAAAACCCTTTTGTTTGACAGTTATTTGCAATCTCATAGGTCTCCCACCAAGGTACTGATTTTTATTTACCTTGTATAAAGAGCAACTTTTAGGCCGGGCGCGGTGGCTCAAGCCTGTAATCCCAGCACTTTGGGAGGCCGAGGCGGGCGGATCACAAGGTCAGGAGATCGAGACCACAGTGAAACCCCGTCTCTACTAAAAATACAAAAAATTAGCCGGGCGCGGTGGCGGGCGCCTGTAGTCCCAGCTACTCAGGAGGCTGAGGCAGGAGAATGGCGTGAACCCAGGAGGCGGAGCTTGTAGTGAGCCGAGATCGCGCCACTGCACTCCAGCCTGGGCGACAGCGTGAGACTCCGTCTCAAAAAAAATAAATAAATAAATAAATAAAAATAAAGAGCAACTTTTTATTATATTTACCATTTATATTAATGAAATAAGACCTACCTTGTGACAGAATCATTCCATGAAACATAGTCTCAGTTTAATAACCTGGTAGCTAACCAATGGATGGGGGAGAGAATGATTAACATGGAAATAGGAAACCCTGATAGCATCTTCTTTAGACTCTAAGCTTATTAAGTGGTGAAATTGTAGCTTCACTACTTTTATCTCTAGCATTTGATTCCATGAAATGTGTGCACTGCATTGGGTAAATTTTGGGAAAGCAAAATCACATGAAGAACAATTTCTGTTTATTAAATAATAATTTTTTGATTCAGTCTGAAACACTGTATTTTATACCAGTGTTTGAAATTTAATAATAACTATAGTCAGTTAAATGAATTTGTTTGACTCTAAGTGACATTTTCTACAAAATGCCAATAATGTTAACTCACTAAGTATACAAGTAATATAAGATAATGTAGGTGAAATTGTTTTTGAAGTATCAAATTGCTAACAAATGGTAGTCATGATATCTGTGTGTGACACAGTATGCTAGGTGGTCTAGTTAACACAAAATAGTCAAGATAATGTTCATTGCAACACAGAAGTTGCACACAAGACTTGGCTGAAAATTCAAGCCTATAAATATTTATTGAACTTCTACCTGTGCATGTGAGATTCATGTGTCCAAATGAATTGTCTGTGGTTGAAGAGCCAAGTAACATTCCTGTGAGGTGATATCTACAATCTCTAGAATATAAAATTTGTGATGCATTTTTGGCCTTTCAGAGCTTCATGCTTTGCTGTTCCCTTCCTTTCTCGGCTCTCAAATACTCAAGGAATCTGAATATACAAAATATTTTATGTATGTTTATATGGTTACTCTAATGTGTTTATATATTTACCCATTTATTATTTATATATTAAAGATTATTTTTAAGATGTTAAAAAAAGCAATCCATTTCATGGGAGAACATAACAGTCCTCTCTCAGGCTCTTGTCGTGTCGTACTCTTACAGAATAAAGTAAAATATGGCTAGTGCCTTGCAATTGTCCTAAGGAAGTCCAGGGTACAAACCTCTTACTATGATTCTCAAGCAAGGTCTCCATGCTTGAGTTCTCCATTAACTTTCCTTCTCCATTTTGTATTTCCATATGTGGGCAAAACTAAACTCTGTCTGAGAATCCTTTAAAAAGTGACTTGAGATTCCTGTTTTAAAGCAATAAATTTTATTTTTCTGATTCTAAGTTATAAGCAGACAACTTAGAAATTAGAGTTTAGAATTTAGTTCCAAAAAGATCTTCTCCGTGAGTCTTACTCCTTTTCTTTCCTATTTAAAGACCTAGCTAAGTAACTTTCTTTAAACAAATCAAACACTATATAATCCTAACTACATGTTTAAATACAGCAGTGGACTTGGTGAACATGCTGTTTTTAAGTGGATTCTGTTCTAAGGATTTCAATGTAACTAATGCATTACTACCAGAACATTTGCTTACCTCCTTTTCCTAACTACAGCTTGAGGGAGAAAATATGTTTGTTTCTTTTTTTCTTTTTTTTTGCTAGCTCCCCATATACTAACAACACACCATACCCAGACACAGGCTTCTGTCTGAAGTGCACTGGCTTCTTAGGCCTTTTCAGCCTATCCTCTGGAAATGGTTTGAATCCCTGTGTCTTGAAGATTAATTCCAATTTTCACGTTGATGAAAAGGTCTTCCAATTTCACTGTGACATTTATATCGTTGAATAGACATCTCACTGCTAAAGTAAATTTATACATAATATATCTCAGCTTTAAGGTTCTTGGATTTTAATTAGAGGATGAAACATAAATCAGAATTCAGGCTACAGTGGTTAAACACAGCTGTCCTTTTATTTTGTTTCTTATTAGACTAACAATGCCAATCACAGCTTTCAAACATAAATACTCTACACCATATTCCTGTTCATTCTTGAGAAATGCTTTGTACAATGTTCTCTTTTGTATCAGCTAAAGGAGACATTTTTAGCATTTAGGCATTCTAGAGCAAAATGTATATTAAAGTGTCCCACTAAAAATAAGTTCAAAATGTCTTACCTGTCTGGTTTCCTCTTTTTCTCCTTCCATTTTTAATATATAGAATGATGAGTAAAGCAAAAAACCCACGAATTGTGGTATGTATGTTTTTACTGACTGCATTTTAGGGACGTTAAAAATCTGTTTGGCTTTTGTAACACATTTAACTGCTCATATATACATATGTGTGTGTGTACATATGTAAATATATGTATATACGAAGACATGTTTAAATGTAGCAGTTTCTAAGCGTAGTGATGTATTATAATGGTGTGTTTTTGGAAAACAAAAAAAGAGTATATTTTTGGAAAATATGCCAAGGTTTAATGGTATATTTTTGGAAAACCAGGGAAAATACGAAGCACCTGCTACTATACCAGCCTGCTTACATGTTCAGATCTATTCTTAGGCAGCTGGAGAACCACCAAATGCAGTAGTGTACAAAGAACCACAATGCATTTAGAATTAACCACATAACAAATAGGACATCCACCCATCCAGTTTAAAAAAAAAACAAAAATTGGTCTGCTGCGGCAAAAAAGAAAATGTTCTGTGACAATACAAAATTCCAAGGCATAATTAGTGTCAACATGCCCATGATTTCATGCCAGCCGAGTAAAAATGTCAAACGTATCTTCCTTCAAATAATGCATTCTATTTTGTTTATTGAAATTGATTCTGAAATGCATAGCTGACAAAGTCTCACTGTATTGTTAATATAGATTACCTTTGGGAGAGGAGTGAAGGAACAGAGAAGGGCAAAGGGTAATTTTCACCCATTTCTGTGTGTTTTAGAATTTTTAAATTTATTGAGAACTTAGACACATGTGACTATTGTAAAAAGAAAGTATATATTTGAATGAACATATTAGAAAAGAGAATTCTAGTTAATTATTTAAATCACTTTTTTAAAAATACTCTTCCCATGTACAAGGGAATGTGACTGCCATCAGTGATACATTATTTATATATATATAAAAAAAAACACCCAGGAAAGCCTGAATAGAGATATTCATAAGTGTTTAGGGAGCACAGAGGAGAAAGATACATTGTGGGCTGAAATGCCAGGAGGAGGCAGTGACAACTGCTATGCTGCTGAGCACCATGGAAAAAAATAACATAGCTGGGTTGAATGCAAAGGAACACAATCCAGACAAAGAGAAAAGTATTTGTAAAGCATGGATTGGAAAACATTATGGGGACTTTTCAAGAGCATATTGGCAGGGCACCGTGGCTCACACCTATAATCCCAGCACTTTTGGAGGCTGAAGCTGGCAGATCACTTGAAGTCAGGAGTTTGAGACCAGCCTGGCCAACATGGTGAAACTCTGATTCTACTAAAAAATATAAAAATTAGCCCAGTGAGGTGGTGGGTGCCTGTAGTCCCATCTACTCAGGAGGCTGAAGCGGGAGAATCGCTTGAAACTGGGAGGCAGAGGCTGCAGTGAGCCAAGATCACATCACTGCACCCCAGCCTTGGCAACAGAGCAAGACTCCATTGAAGAAAAAAAAAAAAAAAAAAAAAAAAAAAAAAGAGCATATTGCCCATCCAAGAGGAAACTATGAAAGTATATTTTCAGGAAACTGACATGGAATGAAACTACACACACAGACCAGAGTCTTTGCACATTAACTAGGGATCCAATATTTAATCCTGGGCCAGGAAGTGAGGGATTAGAAAAAACAATAAGCAGAAGAATAAAAAATCAGATGTACATTTCATGGTACCTGAGGATCACAGCCTACTGACCTCCCAGTATTTATCTGTACTTCATCTGATGCCCAAATCATTGATATTTTGACTAACTGTGATGCAGCTACCTAGCAGAGATTACCAGTGTCTGTTTCTCATCTGCAAAGGATTACTCTTTAGTCCTTTAAATATACAAGCAATTTAAGCTCAACATCTCATCCTGAGTGTCTAGTTCCTGTGTCTACTTATAAATCTAGCAGGGAAGAGATTGTTCAACCAAAGGGAACTTTTTAAAATTTTTTTGAGGTGGAGTCTTGCTCTGTTGCCCAGGCTGGAGTGCAATGGCGTGATCTCTGCTCACTGAAACCTCCCCCTCCTGGATTCAAGTGATTCTTCTGCCTCAGCATCTGGAGTAGCTGGGACTACAGGAGTGCACCACCACGCTTGGCTAATTTTTGTATTTTTAGTAGAGATGGGGTTTCACCATGTTGACCAGGTTGGTTTTGATCTTCTGACCTCATGATCAGTCCATCTTGGCCTCCCAAAGTGCAGGGATTACAGGCATGAGCCACCATCCCCAGCCAAAGGGAACTATTTAAAAAGGTATGAGCAGGCTTAATAAAAATAGCAGTGAAGCATCCTAGGTCTGAGAACAGTGGACAGCAGTTACAACTCTTGGGTCTAAAAAAAGAAGGGAAAGGATGATAATAACCCAGAACAAGTACCTATAGGAAAATGTCCCCTTAGAAGCTTTGGTCTTTAATAGAGACACAGTGAACTTGCTGTGATTTTACAGGGAGCAAGGCAGGGTAGTAAGTACTAGATTTCTGTCTCATCCTCTGATTCCTGTGGATGCCAATCCTTGGCTGGCCTCAAGTCAGAGGCAGAACACTCTTTAACGAGCTGACCAGCCACTTGGGACATCAGCGTGAAAACGGTGGAGCTAATTTGGAAGGAAGAATGAAGAATATGAATCACAGTACACCTTTTTTAATCACAAGGAAGTTTTCATAAAATGATGGTTCTATAGTAAGCTAATAATTTAAGAATATTCAAGTAGTCAAGTACAATTATATTAAATGCAGTTAAGAAAGATGTCCATACAGCTGAGTGACTCAGATATTTATATGCTAATGTGCAATGTACTCCTTCAAGGGGGAATAGAATACGCAGCGTTCTTAAATGTGTCTGAATGTTAAGCTCCTCTTCAGAGTTTAGGTTGGAGGGTTAATTGGGAGCTGTGAGGCTATCCTATGATGTATTAAACATTTAACCAATTCAAGAAAAAGAAGTCATTCAAAGAAATTTTTACCTTATTTCTTCTGACTGACCCAGTGTGTTAACTGACTTTAAGGATTCATCTCCCATGTCTCTTACGTTTAAGAAAGTCAACATTTTCTGTTAGTTTGCCTCTTTCATCACAGAGATATTTTCATGAACAGAGTTCTTTGGTTTGCGGGCAATATTAAAATTTTATCCCAAACTATGTATGTGTACATCATTTCTCAATGATCTGAAATAATACTTATAAAAACTCCAAAATTATAGAGATGTCTTTTTCAATAACTAAATCCTTTTGGCTTAGGACTGGCTTAGACAATCTTTTTCTTGATTTCTCTACTGTTAATATTGTACCTTTTAATAGAAAACTCACTTTGACATTTTAACTGCAAATGAGCTACCTAAGAACCAATATCATGGTTTCATTTTCTGGTCATGGATGTGGAATGCTGTAGGTACCTCCAAATGATTAGTTCTCCAAAATCTCAAGTGTATGTTGTCTTGCCTATTATTTTTTCCAATGTTTACCTTGAAACCATTCCACGTATTTTTAATGTTCTTAAGGGAGGAATATGTATAATCACTGTACTTTTCATTGCAGTTTGTACCTTTGAATAGCAGAAGAGAAACTGGAATGAAAACTAGGAGGATATCATTAGTTACAGTTTCAGATAAGTGGCAAATCAATACATCATATTATGACAAGATATTTTGGAAATTTGAATAAAATATCTATTTCAACACTATACATTTTTAAAAAATGAGTGGATCTATTTAATCTGTGATGGGCACACTTACTTTTTGCAGATGAAGCTTCATTTGGGATCTTGAGATCACTTCCAAATATGTAGAGAAATTAGAGTATGCTGTTTCTTATTCTCCTACATTTTTTGCCTTTCTCTCATTCACTGCATGATATGATTAACTTAATTAGAAGCAACAAACAGTCATAGAATTTTGCTGCAAATTCTTTTTTCTGACAATAGTGATTTTTCTGTTCCTTTCCTAATATGGTAATTTATTTAAATAGAAAATATGGGTTACAGGCCATAGATTATTTATTTTGAATTTTTCAGCACATAATATAGTTTTTGGCAAACAGAGAATTCGCTGGATGAAAAAAAAAGTGTGTTAGGGATTATAACATTGTCCCTCTGTCATGTGTTAATAAAAAAGAAAATGCTACTAAGTAGGAAAAAATAGTCCAGTATCACTCATTGAATGTAACATTTCAGTGTTCAATATTTTACCCCCAAAATTATAAACTTTAGCAGCAAATGGAAGGAGAATGTTTAATTGTTTAAGAGGTAGTATATTATTAAGAAAGATGGCATCTGTAACTAAAACAGATTACTTAATAAAACTATCAATGATAATGAATGAAAAGACTCTCCAAAACTAAACTATTGAGTTACAAATCCTTATTTGAATATTTGGAGCTCAAGTCAATGATGAGAGGTATCATGATATTGGCATGTCATATGCTGAGTGATTTTAACATGACTCATAGGAGAGTGTAGCACCCCAGATGATGAAATGATTTTTTCCTAAACATTCCTTTTGATATAAATTCATTTGAGGGATATTTTAATAATTAATGAATAAAACAAAACATTTCATAGTCATATTTTCTGTTAGTTTTTGCTTGTTAAGAACATTTTCCATCAAAAATCTGTGCTTGAAGATAATTACAGTAAAGTTTTAAAAATTTATATGTAAGCATGTGTGTGCATGCATGTGTAGTAAAAATGTAAATTGCTTCTACCCAGTGTAAATCAATCATTCATTTATGCTAAGATTGCTGGCATGCTTTTTGTGTGAAAATGAATAAGCCATTCTTGATTTGGTGTTATAATGTATTCATCTCTTGTGGGTAATAGTCTACTCTCTTTATAAAAGAGTGTTTCATAGTACATCAAAAATTGCAACAGAAGCTCTTTCTCCTGCCATTTCTATTCTAGAAAGAAAAACATAGGCCGGGCGTGGTGGCTCACTCCTGTAATCCCAGCACTTTGGGAGGCCGAGGCGGGCAGATCACAAGGTCAGGAGTTTGACACCAGCCTGGCCAATATGATGAAACCCTGTCTCTACTAAAAATAAAAAAATTAGCCTAGAGTTGTGGCGGATGCCACTGCACTCCAGCCTGGGAGACAGAGCATGACTCCGTCTAAAAAAAAAAAAAAAAAAAAGAAAAAAAGAAAGAAAGAAAGACATACAACTAAAGCGATCTGTAGGCATTCAATATCCATGTGAGGCCAGAGTCAAGAGCATCACCTTGATTCATATTTAAATCATATTATGTCATGGGAAATACAAATGGAATAAGAATAGTTGTTTGGTAGATTCTTCAATTTAGACTGATGATACTAATGTACAGGCACACACATGACTTTCATATCTAATGAATTAATTCTTAAAAAAAGAAGTGATTGATCAAAATGTTTCCACAACATGTTGCAACGTCTTTTCTAAGAGTAGACATGGTTGTAAATAATGGTGATCTTTGGAATGAGACAAATATTTGTTATAATATAGATTTTTATCGTATTTATACATTAGCTTAATTATAACATAAACAATCATCTATAAATGCTTGCTTCTGTATTAATCAGGGCTCTCCAGAGAGACAGAACCAATAGATTATTATATATATAATATATGATCTCCAGCTTGCAGAAGGTCTGTCATGGAACAGACCACTATATGTATATAATCTATATATGTATATGTAGATAGATACACACATACATATATAAGTGTATAGATACATATATATCTATGTGTATGTATGCATATGTGTGTATATATACACAAATATATGTGTTTGTGTATATGCACAAACATATGTGTGTGTGTATATCTATACATATAGATATATAGATTATATACATACAGTGGTCTGTTCCATGACAAACATCCTGCAAGTTGGAGACCCTGGGATGCCTGCAGCATGGCTCAGAATCAGAGAAGCCAATGGGGTAATTCTTAGTACAAGTTCAAAGGCCTAAGAATACACGGGGCCACTGGCATAAGACCCAGAGTCCAAAGGCAGAGGGCCTGGAGTTCTGATGTCCCCAAGCAGGAGAAAAAGAGTGTATCAGCTCCAGAAGACACACACACACACACACACACACACACACACACACATACAAACACAGAGAGAGAGAGAGAGAGAGAGAGAGAGAGAGAGAGAGAGAGAGAGAAATGACCTTTCTTTGTGCCTTTTTCTTTCTATCCCCGCCCCCAGCCAAATGGGTGGTGCCTGCCCACACTGAGGGAGGATATTTCCTACTCAGCTCACTGACTCCCACGTCATTTCTCTGTAAACGCCCTCACAGACACACCCGGAAGTGATGCTCTACCAGTTCTCTAGGTAATCTTGAATCCAGTCAAGTTGACACCTAAAATTAACCATCACATTTGCCGTATGTCCAACAACAAATTAAAGGTCTTATGAACCTTTAAAATCCTCAAAGGAACATAAAATCCTCAAAGGAACATTTTGAGGCCTTTCACAGATCATAAAAACGAGACAGAGAAAGATTATGTATTAGATTGTTATTGAGGAAAAAAATTAAAGTTAAACCCAGGTCAGTCCAACTGCAAAATTTGTACTCCTTACTCTTGTGCACTACACACTTTTAAATTACATAAAATTTCTGAGTTTGTTTTCTCATCTGTAAAACAGGAATGCCATTTCTTCCATGCAAGGCTCATGTCAGGATTAGAAAGCATATATATAAAATCCTTTGCATAGTTTCTGGCATACAATGGTCCGTAAAATGAAACTGTAACTCCTATTACTTCTACAGATTTTGAAAAGACATTTCATTGTAAATGATTAACAAGTATGATTATTATGATTCTTTTGTGATAGCTGAATTGCCAGTGTATGCTTCTTCATATTGAACGTACCATTTCTTACAGCGTTAGTAATGGCTGTTTGCCCTGTTATCGCTCTCTACAGGTAAAAGCAAAGAGTTGAGGTTCGTTCTTCCTGCAGAAAAATAATATAATTAAGTGAGATAATTAGTGATGTAAAAATAATAGAATAACAGATTGTTAAATCTGCATAAAATATAAATAAATTATAATATGTGCATTGTAAATTTTTTTCATCACAAACTTTCTTTTCCTTGATATTGGAATGGGAATATCTAAAAAAAAGTGGTTCTGAATAGCAGAAAAAGAAAAAGTTGGCCAATAACAATAACTAACATTTACTAAGTGCTTATTCAGTGCCAGATTCTGTTCTAAGAACTTTTTATATGTAAACTATTTTAGAAATCATGGAAATCCTATGAAATAGGTATATAATTACCGTCTTTTAACATATGAGAAAACTGAGGGGCATATAAGATAAATATTAGCCGGGCATGGTGGCTTATGCCTGTAATAAGAGTAACATGGCCAGACTTTGGCTCCACCAAAATAAAATAAAAAACAAACAAACAAACAAAAAAAACGCTAAATACTTGTCTCAAGGTTACACAAAAGATCAGAGAGAGGCTGTGTGGCCAAAGAGTTCATATTTAAAAGCAAGACATAATTGAGTATGTATATTATATTGCTTTCTTGTGTTCATGTATTCTGTCCCTCTAGTATTAAATAGGCACAATAACTTTAATATAAGGCTAGTTGGGAAAATATAGTACAAAGGAATAAAACACTGGCTTTTGGTATTTAAAAATGCATAAAATGCCAGTGCTCACAAACATTAGCCATGTGACTTTAGGCTAGTAACAGCTTCTCTAACTCTCAGTCTGTGTCCTATAAGCTGGCATGACACTATTTGTTTCCGGGGTTTGTAAAAATAATTTTCAAAGATGCCTATATTAAAGGATGGCATAATTTGGCATGTAGAATATCCTTCATAAATGTTCACTAAGTATGAAACTAGGAGGCATCTTGAATTTCGAGTTGTAAAATATTATTCTTTCAAAGCATTTATTGTGGTTTAATCTACCTAGTTTGTTAATCGTAAAATTAGTGAATATCTTTAAGATTTCAAAGTATTAGTGAAAGATATAATAGAAACAACTTGATAATATAAGGTAACATAGCCACCCAAGAAAATATTACAGAGGATTTGAATTCAATAAAGAAGTAAATAACTTTTCTGTAACTGGCTTTTCTCTTTCCTATTCAATATCACGATAGATTTATTTTAAATTATATTTCTATTATTTAATGCTATATGGATGTTTAAAATATACTGTTTTTTAAAAAGAATGGTCACAATTCATTAAAATTACCTTTTTTGCCATATATAAAGTGCTTTGATATATGCAATCATAATTTGTTCTCTGTGAGAGGTAATCTGTGAGAAGTAGTATTTCCTAATTTACAGGAAAAGCACCCGAATTTCACAGAAGCAAAGCCACCTGCTGCTAGCTAGCAAGAACAGTAATCCAGGTTTAAATTCAAGATTGGCCACTGAAAGAAACTGCCGCCCATCACCAGTACAGCATTAGAAGCCCTGGATGATTCTCACTGATTGTCTGCAACATAACATCTGATTCATTAACATAATATAAATCCAGTCTCGCATTTCAGGTAGTGCAGTGATTTATAATCTATCATTAGCTAAATGTCTGACAGTGGTACTAAAAATTCATGTTGAGGCATTAACGTGCCTTCACAACTGGGCAATTGCATTAATGTTCAGGAACCAGAAACCAAAAGCTGCTTTCTAATTAGTGCATCTGTTTTCAATTATGATGTTATCTGGATTCCCAGTTCAAGCCAGTGTGCTGACCCTTTAAAAAAATCGAAAACAAAACAGTGCTGTAGGTACAGCTTTCCTGAGTTACTGCTTTCTGAAATAATTTTGTTTTTATTATTGTATAAATTTGCAATTAATTGAAGAGTCTTAAACCATGTCTGTGCAGTCAAACCAGACTGATGAGAGACAAGGGAACTTTCATTATTCCCAGATAGAATAACTAGTGCTTGCGGTGATGAATGATTTTGTACCAATTGCTATATTTGGCCAACATCAACAGAAGTTTTATTAAGCATGTATTAATTTTTTGATTTAGCTATAAGATCAGCTATCAAGCTACCATATGCCCATTGGTCAGGAATGATATGTACGGAGCATACTGCCAGAATATGGGTTATTTAGGCTGTGTTAGGTTTCAGTGAGCTACATGGTGGAATCAGGAATTTGTTTTGAAAATGTTTCAAGTAGTGCAGCAGCACAGAAAACCCAGCCTCCAAACATTCCGGTCATGAAGAGTTGGAACTTTGTTCAGGGTATTAACATGTAGTGGATAAATACCTAGGGAAGGCAAAATTTTACCTCTGCCCTCTTAGGATCTCTGGCTGGGCCTGAGAACTAAATTCTTATAAGACAAATTAACATGAGAAAAGCATACAGATTTTCACATGTACATGAAAACCCACATAGGAAAATGAAGACCCAATGGAGTGGCAATACTTAAATGTATGTATAGTAAATTGAATAAAGAATGGTAACTGTGGAAAAGTAAAGTGTATTGGGAGGCTAAAGGCAGAGTTATTTTAACAAGGTCTGGTTGTGCAGAATTTTCTAGGCCTCGACTCTCCATCTCTGACAAGAATGTTTCCTCCCTCCCGTTACAGGAAGTGCATCTTTCACATGAGAGTTTTCTCTAGTCTCTAGTGATGAGAATGTTTCTTTCTTCCTGTTGCAGGAGCACAGCATCCCTTTACAATTGCTTTTGTTCAAGTGCCTTTAGCTCAAAAGAATCTTCATGCCACACTTGCATATTTTTGTGTGCATATTCTACCACCTTTAGCTTACAATAAGCCGGATACTCTACAAGATTTTTTTTTGTCATTATGTATTAATTCTATCAACTCTAAAAGCAGCCATTATCATACCCATGTTATATATGGTAGCACTCAGACTTAAGATATTTAATAACATACACATTCTCTCTCTGACACATAGCTGGTAGGTGTCACAGCTGGAATTTGGACTTGGATTTGGGCAGGAATAAATTAATGGGGAGGAGGAAATAAAGCAAAACGAAACAATCCTATCATGTTGATATGTTGATATTCTTTCTGTGTCCCCCCCCCCAACACTATGTTATTTTCTTGGCTTTTAATTTTCACAAGGAAAAATTGGTGATATTTGAATATAACTTAAATGTTCCAAGAATATCATAAATATATTAACAGGAGGGATTCCATACTATATCAGCAAAGCCAAAAGAAATATTGGCATGAGTATGCAGTTAGGATTCTGAATTTTGCCTCTTACCAAATATATAATCTTAACCTACCTTCTTCAGACCTCCATTGTTTAATGTCCCTATTCTCCTTACAGTAAATGTAATGTAAATAATGAAGCTATTCTACTGATCTTCACATGTCTATTTTCTAGCATAATAGATGCTCTATAAATGTTCACTGAGTGAATATATAAAGAGAAAATTGAATGTAAGGTTATGATTATTGATAAATAATTTTAAGTAAGTTTAAGGCTCTAAGATTGTAGCATTCATTGACATGGTCCTAACACTATATTTAAGTTGTTTATAGTGTTTTGTTATAAGTCTGTGTGCTTCCTACCATAGAACAAAAATGACCAAATATTGATGCAAATTTCTATTATACTTGGCGTTTGTGTATTGTAGAAATACTTAACAACTACTAATTGTACTATAAGATTGTACACTTCAGAAAATTCATAGCTCACAAAGTCATTTACCAATTGGCATGCTTTTAGAATCTCTTAAGAATGTTGTCTCACTATTCTTTAGAGATACTCATTTCATATTTTTCACATATATATTTATATGTGTGTGTATAATAACATATATATTATTTACCAGAGAAATTTAAAAGTGGTTAAACCCTTTTACCTTGTTACAAGATGCCAGTCATAATACAAACACATTTGCAGTTTAATCTATGGTATTTTAATTCATATCAGCAACTAAATTATTTAGATAAATTGTTCTAATGAAAACATATCCAACTTGAAGAGCATTTACACCAAATACTGGTGAAGAATACATTTTGCATGTAATTAATTACTTTAAATAAAGTTTTTTTGTACAACCCAGACAATAATGTCTCAAAATGATACTTTTATTCTTGATGATCCATCATCACAATGATGCATTTCTTATCAGTCAGTACTGAAAATCACTTTTCCTAGTTAGTACACTATAAGGATTTGAGTTCAAAGGTTATTGTTTAAATAGGTAGGATAGTTTATGTGGAACAGATTTGTAAGTTTTCTCATAGCTTGTAATATAAAATAACCTATGACTTATTGTTAATGTTTAACACATCTCTACTTTTAAAACAAAATACACTCCTGCAGTGTTCTCATGGAAATTGTAGGTCCCCCAGGAGAAAAATATACACACACAGATGTAACTACTTACCCACACATTTTCAAGTTTGTAAGTATCCTTAAACTTATCCACGGACCTCAGGTTAAATACTCGTTTTCAAGTAAATAGTTAAAAGGATGTTGCTTCTGAACAAATATCTAGCATTGTGCTATGTGGTGAAATGAGTCTGGGATAAATAGGAAGATTTATTCCTGCGTTTGTGGAGGTCATGACTAGAGTTACATATAAATAATTCAAAAAAAATAAACAAATACTCATTTAGAGAGAAATATTAAAGATCAATAATAAATTTGCAGGAAAAATATTGGTTAAATGAATGAATGAATACATTAGTCAATAGGAAAGATCAAAGAGCAAAATAATAAATAAAATCCTTATAGAATAAGGAACACATGACTGGTATTAAAAAGATTCACGGCTGGGCACTGTGGTTCGCGTCGGTAATTCCAGCACTTTGGGAGGCCGAGGTGGGTGAATCACGAGGTCAGCAGTTTGAGACCAGCCTGGTCAACATAGTGAAACCCCATCTCTACCAAAAATACAAAAAATTAGCCAGGCGTGGTGGTAGGGGCCTGTAATCCCAGCTACTCTGGAGGCTGAGGCAGGAGAATCGCTTGAACCTGGGAGGCAGAGGTTGCAGTGAGACAAGATCTTACCACTGCACTCCAGCCCAGGTGATAGTGCGAGACTCTGTCTCAAAAAAAAAAAAAAAAAAAAAAAAAAAAAGATTCTCAACTTCAGTCATAATTAAATAAATCAAAATATTACAAATAGAGTTGTCATTTCTTTTCTATACATTTGGCAAGGGTTAAAAAGATTATTACCTATTCGTGAGGAAATAGAAGAGCAATTTTATATTATATTAAAATTGTATAAAATTTGAAATTTAAGTTTGTGTTAAATGTTCCATTAAAGTGTAGATTGTATTAACATTTACTGCTTCCTCTTTCTCTTTCCCTGTTTTTTCTTCCAACCTAACCGCTTATAACTAGTTAGTCCTGTAGTTTTTAGGGAGACAGAACAAGTTACATGTTCACACAGGAGATGAGAGGCTATTTTGGCTCAGCAAGAGGTGACAATCTAAGCAGGGTGAGGAGGACCTTACAGAAGAGGTGATGGTGGCTGACCTTTTCTTGGTGTCAAAGTCCAAGTAAGGGTGAGGAAGGCATCTGCCTGCAGGAAGGACGGCCGGAAATATATCAGGAATAATAGATCCAGTGAAATATGTTACAAATACAGAAAGGGAGTAATATAAAAGGAAACATTATGTTGGATAAGAATTGCTTGCATGTATAAAAATGTATGGTTTTCAATACAGAGAGGTGTAGAAATAAATACAGTTGGGGAGACATAGAAATAAATGTCATGCAAAAGATCTAGGTAGAAATAGATACATTTATATGAACAAGCACATATAACATAGCTCTTCCCTTTATCAGGTCTTAGAAGCAGTGATACTTCAACAGCAATGATGATACCTAGCTCTGCACTTTAGCTTTAATGTACCAATCTCCACTAAAAGGGTCTAGGATTTTTTGGAGAAATCGCTTATTCCAGGAATGCACAGGGAAAACACAAAAGCTCGTAACTTTTTTGGGTCAGAAAGCAAGGAAGTGTTTGAGAAATGCTGGAGCTGGTCATAGAGAAGCAAAGAAAGTGTGACAGTCTTAAATATTTGTAGATTATAGCCTACTTTATTAGTTAGGGTTCTTCAAAGAGACAGAACCAATGAGAGAGAGGGAGAGAGAAAGAGGGAGGGAGAGATGATAGATAGATAGATAGATAGATAGATAGATAGATAGATAGATAGATAGATAGATAGGATAGATGAGAGAGTATTTATTTGGAGAACTGGTTTATGTTATCATGGAGGCTGAGAAGTCCATGATGGACCATCCACAAGCTGAAGATACTGAGATGCTGGCCCAAAGCCTTGGAACCAAGTCCAAAAAGCCTTGGAACCAAGGAAGCCAATGGCATAACTCTCAGTCTGAGACTGAGTCCAAAAGCCTTGGAACCAAGGAAGTCAAGTCCAAAAGCCTTGGAACCAAGGAAGCCAATGGCCTAAATCTCAGTCTGAGACCTAAGGCCTGAGAACCCTGGGCAGTGACTGGGGACCGTATAAGTCCTGGAGTCCAGAAGTCAGGAGCCTAGAGTTGTCCAAAAACAGAAGAGGAAGAGTGTATTCAAGCTCCAGCAGATAGATTGACATGTTCATCTTTTCTCTCTCTCTTTGTTTGTTTGTTTGTTTGTTTTCTCCAAGTTCCCAGCAGATTGGATGGTGCCCAATGACATGAAGAGTAGATTTTCTCCCACTTAGTCCGCTCAGACTCATGCTAATCTCCTCTGGAAACACCCTCACAGATACACTCCAAAATAATGCTTTATCAGGTTTCTAGATATTCCTTAATCCAATCAAGTTGACACCTAAAATTAACCATCCCATCTACTAAATAAAATAAGAAATCCTGAACCCAATAAAATAAGTTATAAACTAACAGAAATATTGATGAGGAATAGAATAATTAAATGGTTTCAAAGGAACACATTTCAAAGTACAAAGATCAAAGAAAAATAAAGGTACTGTACAATGAAGAAGCCCGGAAAGTCACTTAACAAATAATTAAAGTGGACATTATCAACAATTGCACAAATCAGAAATGTGAACCAATTGAAAGGAAATCATGAAAAGAAACTGCATGACCTACCAAAGGCACATTAACTAAATCTAATCATGAGAAAACTTCAGAGGAACTAAATTGAAGAACATTCCACAAAATCCCAACTCTCCACCATCTAAAGCATCAAGATCATAAAAGTCAAGAAAAACTAAGAAACTATTAGAGACTGGAGAAGATTAAGAAAGATATGAAATAAATGTAAATGTAATCTTCATCTGGATATTTTCATTGTATAAAGGAAATTAAAGAGACATCAGTCAAAACTTGCAAAGAGTCTGAGATTTAGGGGGAAGAAATGTATCAATGCTACATTCTTTTGCTTTCATGGTTTTACTCTGGTTGTGTCTGAGAATGTCTTTGTAGGAAGCATAAAATAAAATACACAGGGTGGTGAAGATCAGGAAACTTACTCTCAATTTTGAAAAACAAAATTCTTTTATGTTCTTGCAATTTTTCTATACATTTGAGATTGCTTCAACATTTTGAAAAATAAAACAACTGTTTATACACTTCAACTTAGTAACATTACAGCAAATAACTTAAACCAAATAAACACTGTACTAGTGTTTCAGATTATACACACATGCATACAAATGCATACATATCATAATATTTGAGATTGAGATTTATGTGCTAGATTGCAGAACTGTGTAAACTCTAGTTTTAAAATAAAATTAGTGGCTCTAATATATCACAGCATAAAATATGAAATTTTTTATAGTGACATATGATTGCAAATAATTTTGAACTTTAAATTTTAGAGTATTTCTGTAAATGTCAATCATGTTTAAAATTACAACGAGGACTATACTTGTAAATTTAATATTATAAATACCTGCTTCTCCTTTTTTAAAGTGTAGTTTTTATCAGACCAACTCTCCCACCATAAATAATTATATAAACGTGGATGAAATTTTACAGTGGCTGTTTAAAAGCACCATAGAGTGTTTGAGTCAGTTTGCACTTGTGGAGCTAAGAATAAAGTTGTAAATTACCAACTGCTTTGGAAAACTGGGAGTATCTACTAAACATGAAGGTATGCCTATTCTATTACCTAGCAATTCTACTGCTAGGATAAGGTGTATGGTAAAAGTACTTCGCTATTGGGATAGTCCATTTTCACACTACTGATAAAGACATACCGGAGACAGGAAAGAAAAAAGAGATTTCATTGGGCTTACAGTTGCACATGGCTGGAGAGCCTTCAGAATCATGGCAGGAGGTGAAAGGCACTTCTTACACAGCAGGGGCAAGAGAAAATGAGGAAGAAGCAAAAGCAGAAACCCCTGATAAAACCATCAGATCTCGTGAGACTTATTCACTATCCTGAGAATAGCATGGGAAAGACTAGCTCCCATGATTCATTTACCTCCCCCTGGGTCCCTCCCACAACACATAGAAATTCAAGTTGAGATTTGGGTGGGGACGCAGTCAAACCCTATTACCTATGGATACCAAAGTTGTGTAAAAATAGTCGTACATGCATTATTCATAATAGCAAAATCTCAGAAACAACTCAAATATTCCTCAGCAAAAATAGGTCATGCAATGCAATAACATAAAGCAATGAAAAAACAGTAAACCAAGATTTCCTGTTTCTCCTTAGGGTAGAAAGATGTGAAAAGAGTTGCTCCTATCTACACAAAAAAGAAAAAGCTGAATAATAAAAAAAATCATAATTTTCATGAACCCATTAAGGAGCTGAAGTTGCAAGAGAAATCAGCAAGCCTGAAATCTAAAGAAAGAAAGATGTTTCCAAGTAGAAAAAGAGAGAGCACAGGATGAAGTCAGGCTTCCAGAAAAACAGGTAAAAAAGAATTCAGCTACTTTAAAATAAATACCTAAAAGCCAAATTATGAATATATAGGCTCCCTGGCAGCGGCAGGTGTAAGGGAATTTGCACCTACTGGCAGGCTCTCCTCCATGTAATTTTTGTTCCTTTTTTTCTTTTTTTCTGAGACAGAATCTCAGTCTATTGCCCAGGCTGGAGTGCAGTGGCATAATCTTGGCTCACTGCAGCTTCCACTTCGCTGGTTCTAGTGATTCTCATGTCTCAGCCTCCCAAATACCTTGGACCTCAGGTGTGTGCCACCATGCCTGGCTAATTGTTCTGTTTTTTAGTAGAGACAAGGTTTCACCATTTTTGCCAGGCTGGTCTTGAACTCTTGGCCTCTAGTGATCCACCCACCTTGGCCTCCCAGTGGACCTGGATTACAGGCATGAACCACCGCACCTGACCTTGCACATTTTTCTTTATTATTATATGTCCAAATAAAATCATATTAAACATTAAATATTAATAGTTGAAATGTTAATCTCATAATGATAATACTGTTAAAATTATGTTATATAGTCACTCAAATAATTTTAATCAATGTTAAATGTTCAATTTTCCAGACAGATTTGAAATAACTCACTGAAGAGAAAGTATTACGACAATGACGTCCCAAAACCATGACTGGTATTGCAAATTATATTCTTATCTCTAAGTCATCATCACTTGCATGTAATCAACATGATTTTAGTGAGAGAGGAAAACAGTTCAATACAGTAAAAATCATAAGCTAAGATTTTTGTTAATGCCCACATGTAATTGAAAAATAATCATTTGTATATTCAATACCTTAATTCCTATTGTAGACTTTTTTTAAGCCATTGAGATAATTAAGTCTTAACCTCGTGAGGCCATAGTCTACTACTAGATAAAAACATGCAAACAGTGGAAAAGAATAGATAAATGAGTTTGTCATTTGTTTAATGAGATACACATGCTATACTTTTTTTGTTTTGTTTTGTTTTGTTTTGTTTTGTTTTGTTTTGTTTTGAGACAGTGTTTTGTTCTGTTATCCTGGCTAGAGTGCAGTCTCCAGATCACAGGTCACTGCAACCTCAGCCTCCCAGGCAGTAGCAATCCTCCCACCTCAGCCTCCCAAGTAGTAGCTGGTACTACAGGAGCACACCACCACACCTGGCTAATTTTTGTATTTTTTTTTTGTGGAGACAGGATTTTGCCATGTTGTCCACACGGATCTTTAACTCCTGGGCTCCAGCAATCCACATGCTTCAGCCTCCCAAAGTGCTAGGATTACAGGCATGAGCATGCTATGCTATTTTTAAATTTAAAACAACTATTAAGTAATGTTGTCAATATAAGTGAAAAAATGCTAATGAAACTAGTGAATGCATCAGGCAAATATATTGATATGTATACTAATAGTATATTTACTAATATTAATGATCTTTGAAAAACAGTGTAATTCCAGTTGTGCCTGTGAAATTCTGACATCAGCCTTGCTCTCCATGACAGTCTTTTCCTGTGCATCATGTATGAAGCACCAAATTGAAATATAAGATTCCTTAACATTCATTATATCAAAACAACTTCCTTTCAAATTCATGTTACAACATTTCACTATTTCCCTTCCCGTATGAAAAAATATTACAATGCTTAATATTCAAAGCACAAAAGAGGGTGTATCTTCATGCTGTTTGTTTTCAATTTACACTTCTCCATCACCTCAGCATATCCATGAACCTGTAAAACTGTTACTTTTCAGCCATCTGGGAGAAAGTGTGAGTTCTTCTTGTAAAGTTGTTGCACTCAAAAAACAAGAACCTTTCCTGTAAATAATAAATCTTAAGGGATTGCACTAAGAGAATAGTAGATAACTGATTTTCCTTAAGTTGTAGTTGAAAACTTCCTGAGATGAACCAATTGATTTGGATACATGCTAAAGGCTATTTGAAATTGATCTGTCCATTCGCTTTTAAATTGCCCTCTACCTCCTTATGATACAGTATTGCTGTGTGCCCAAGATTTTGGCTCAATAGTACAGATCTCTTTCCCCAATAACACATTTTAGGCTGACTTTTCCCTCTATCTTCTACATTAAGTTACTATTGTGCTTTCTAAATATATTTAATAAAAAATTAATAAGTAATTATTAGTAAACATGCACACAGGTGGATTTTTTTTCACAAAATTTTCATTAAAATATTTATTATACTGTACTATATTATACTTGGTTCTATATGTTTGTATCCTCTTAGCTGTGTTAATAATGCAGAGAGAAGAATCCTTTGCAACTTTTCTATAATTTTGAAATACAAAATAAGTCTTTCTCTGTTCCTGGACTCCATACTAACTTCTACCAGTTTTTATATCAGTCTTGCCACATATAATTTTATTTTTAAGTTATGTTTTGTCATCCTAACACATCTTCACTTCACCCTCTACTACTTCATAACAACACTGAAAACTCAATGATAACCTTTACTCGTACATTAGGTCACACAATCCCTTTCTATTTGCATTGAAAATATAAGAGGATATATAACAATATAGTTACAGATATAAATATATAGTGAATAATGCCATTTAAAAGTGTACATATTGGCCAGGCACAGTGGCTCACATCTGTAATCCCAGCACTTTGGGAAGCTGAGGTGGGTGGATCACCTGAGGACAGGAGTTCAATACCAGCCTAGACAACATGGTGAAACTCCATCTCTACTAAAAAAAAAAAAAAAAATTTTCAAAAAATTAGCCGAGCATGGTGGCAGGCACCTGTAATCCCAGCTACTAGAGACACTGAGTTTCAGGAGAATTGCTTGAACCTGGGAGATGGAGGTTGCAGTGAGCCAAGATCACACCATTGCACTCCAGCCTGGGCAACCAGAACAAAACACCATCTCAAAACACACACACACACACACACACACACACACACACACACACACCACATGGAAGTGTACATATTTTCTGTTTTCTGGGTATACTTTTTACAAAGTTGAATTCTTTAGATATTCCAGGATCCATAATACTGAATACTTCTGTTTCTGGATATGGCAAAGGAGTTTGTATCAGACCCAATCTTCTCTCTAAACATCCAAAAAGCTGTAAACAATGACAACAACAACAACTTTAGACAAATTAAATTTAACAGAGTTCATTTTAGCTAGGAATGGTTTATGATCAGACCACACCCTGAACCAATAGAGGTTTGGAGAGTTCCACCCAGTAAGATGAGTAGGCAGTATTTATACACACAATAAAAGGAAGTAAGGTGCAGAAATAGCTTGATTGGTTACAGTTTAGCATTTGTTTTGTATAGACAGACTCTGGTCAGTTGGATGCCTGTGATTGGCTGAAGCTCAGCTGCTGTGATTGGCTGAAACGCAGCAATTTGTTACAAGAATATATTAAGTCAGGTGGAAACTTGTTTTCATACAAAGTTAGGCTGCAATTTGCTATGTAAGAATGCAAAGTACAGAGGCAGCTTTAGACTAAATTTAATTTAATTTAATGCAACTAAAAAATGTACAACAAACAAAATCCATATATTTGAAGGTATCAGAAGAACACCAAGGCAGTCTGAATTTGAGGAGCCAAAATCCTTGAAAGGATTTTTGGAAGCACAGTGAGGTGAAGTTGACCTTCTCTGTAACTTTCTGCTGAAAACATTTGTTGATTCACAGATATTGGCATTTAGGCTCAGCAGAAAGTAGCAACCTAGAGCACATTTTAGTCTCCTATGACTGGAGAGACCAAAAATTGAAACTTAGGAGTCAAGACCCTGGAGAAAAGAGACTAGGTATGTGAACCTATAATTCCATAAGATTTTGCTCTTGAAATGTTTGCTAAATCCTAAGGTTCCCAGAGGTAAGAAGCTGAGAAATCAAGCAGAAAAAAATTGATAATTGCTAAAGAACTAAGCAGAATTTTTTTAGCAGTTTCATAGTGCTGGACATTTAAAAATTGAAATTATGGTCTGGTCAAGAGTCAGGGCCCTAGTTAATGCCCAGGCTTTCAGTTGAGCCTGCTGAAGAATTACATCATTTTAGTAAGTGTAAACTGGAAATGCTGTTGCTCAAAATGATCTGTCCCAGCTCTAACCCAGAAGACACTCCATAAAAAGAGAAGCATTCATAACCACTACAATTTTTCATGCACTATGTCTATCAAAAAGTACACAGTGTGCCAGTAAATAAAATCTAATAAACACAAAACCGAGAGAAGAAGTAGCCAATAACAATAGATCTACAGGTAATTCAGGTATTGGATTTTTCAAACACAAACTTTAAAATAATTATGACTAATGTTAATAAATGATTGATTTACCTGATTGGATATTCTATTTGGAATAAGGAGAGATGGATGAATTCACATATATTAATTTGTTACAAGGTGTGAAACTCTTGATCATTTTTACTTGTGCTATAAAATTTTATCTTTTCATTAATCTTCTAAGAGTTATCATTCATTTTTCTTTTATTAAGAAAATGGGGAGACCAGGCTCAGAGAAGTTATATATGCCATATAACTTTAAAAATATACAACATATTCAATTCCACCTACCACAAAGACAATACTTATTTTAAAGAGATTTTTAAAAGAAGAAATTGATAGCGTTCCCAAGGATTCTATAAGATGAAAAAGTAGATGAGTCCCACTCTGACAAGGAAATGAATCAGGCTTAGCATAATCAATGAAAACAAAATCTATTTTTTTAGCATTTACAAATGGGATCATAATGGACCAACAGAGATTGGCTATTCTACCTGTGAGAGAATCAAAGTCTATTTAAAGGAGATTCTCTTTCATTTCTCATAATGTTTACCTCTTCCTTCTACACTGCCATCAGGCTAAAGAAAATGAGGTATTTCCGAGATCTGTCTATATGAGCTCACTGAAACACACTCCGGGCAGAAACCCCCACAGTTGATCACCCCAAATGAAGAACATAGACTACTTCTGCCCCCCTACCCCTGGATCTGACTACATACTGGTTTTGTCCCCAGTTCCTCTTCTATTTGCGGGATAAAATGAAATTACACTTTCACATACTATATAACTACCATAGAGCTACCACATGAATACATTGTGAACCCACTTTTTGACTGATTTGTTCAGAAGTGAGAACCTAGTCTTAGAAGGACGGTCTACGACTTTGTAAATGAAAGAAAAAGAGAAATCCATTTCTTTGCAGCAAAATGGAGGTTATGTTAACTCTGGAGATTCTGGCAACCATTTTCTGCCACATAGTTTAATGAAAATATAAATAAACAAGGTTTTTAGATAATGACAGAGCTCTAGCTAGGCTCCTGCCTGTGAGTCCTCCTTTTGAGTAGACTTCTACCTTGGCCTCTAAAGATTGAACAAACACTAACAGTTTCTCACAGTTCAAATATGCAACATTAGGATGACCCTAGTCTTCCCCTTAATGTGACTGACTGAGAAAACTCAAGACTGCTGAAAAAACTTACTGTTTGCCAATACCGAAAGATAGGGCCCCTATTTCCCAGTTATTTTGAGAGGGAAGAACCTAACATTTATCACCGCCATTAACACACCCATTTAGGTTTCACATGGGCCCGTCCTCATCTTCCTACGTTGTGTAGTTTTTCACCTCCCTCCTTTTGTAGAGCTTCTGCTTACTCCACCTCCCTGCTCCCTCATTTTCTCCTTAAAAGGCCCAATATCCTCTGAATACATGGAAAATGAGTTCAGTTCACACTGGATTCTTTCCCTATTGCAAAGGTAAATTAAAATCTGTCCTTACCATTTCAGTGTCCGGCTTTTTTTTTTTGCGATGGAGTCTCGCTCTGTCCCCCAGGCTGGAGTGAGGGGTGCGATCTCGGCTGACTGCAAGCTCTGCCTCCCGAGTTCACGCCATTCTCCTGCCTCAGCCTCCCGAGTAGCTGGGATTACAGGCGTGAGCCACCATGCCCGGCCTTTTTTTTTTTTTTTTTTTTTTTTTTTTAATAGTAATTACAATAAATACTTTTAGAGTTTCTGGCGATCATATTATACCATATGGATCCAGGAAGAGAAACAAATTAAGACCTCTAGGTAATTAGAGTTAACATTACTTTCTTGGAACGGGAAAGAATGGAGCTAGAAACAGGAACACTCCTCGGGTCTCTCACATAATTTTGGTCCTGTTTCTACAAACAACTCTTGACCTTCTTTCCCATGATATAGATCAGGATTCCTCCAATAATTTTCCTTGTGTATTTTTTCCTAAGCAAGCCAGAGTTGATTCATAGACTTGAGCCAAAAGCCTTAATAATTAAAAATCATTGTAAAATTTTAAAATCAGAATTTTAACAAAAATCTCAGAAATATTTACATGTATTTTTAGGCTGGGCACCGTGAGTCACTCCTGTAATCCCAGCACTTTGGGAGGCCGAGGTAGGCAGATCATTTGAGGTCAGGAGTTTGAGACCAGCCTGGCCAACATGGTGAAACCCCATTTCTACTAAAAATACAAAAAAATATTAGACAGGAATGGTGATGTGCACCTGTAGTCCCAGCTACTTGGGAGACTGAGGTGGGAGAATCGCTTGAATCTAGGAAGTGGAGGTTGTAATGAGCCAAGATCATGCCATTGCACTCCAGCCTGGGTGACAGAGTGAGAATTCTTCTCAAAAAAAAAAAGTACCTATATTTTTAAAAAAAGTAACATGTTACAAATTAGAAAATTCTATAATAGTAATTTTTCTGATACAACAAAGTTTATTAAAAGTTTGTCGATAGCAATATATACATGCAGTGTTAACATTATCAGGGTAGAAATCATATACATATTTTCATATAAAATTTCTTTAATGTTACTGAAATATTTAAACCATTGACTTTATTGTTCCAATCTTGTCATTTCTTTCTGAATATCCTGTCCAAAAAGAAAGTTTTTGCCAAGATTTGCTTTACTTTCATATAATCTTTAGAGTGTTGGCAGTTTCATATGAGCTTATCAGAGTGTTATGAAAGTGAACTGTGGTCGTAGTGTTAAAAATTTTTTTGAGCTATTGCTTTATGCAACTTCAAAAGCACAAGAAAGAATGGTCTTAATAACAACAATGCCAAAGCAACACCAACAGTATCGGTACAGACTTGTGATTCCTAATCAAAGAAATCTCTTCACTGTGGATAAGGGTGAAAATGTAATCGGAATGTTTAGTCCAGGTAATAGGAGGAATTCCCAGCAAAAGGAATTGATTTAAGATAGTGCCTATAAAAGTCAAAAACTAAAGTCATCTTTCTGTATTTTTACCATCTGCCATGAAATTGCATCAGTCTTTATCAGGAAAAAAACTGGCACAAATAAATCTAAGTTCACTGGGAAAAAGAGTTTGTGTTTACGACAGTGCCCAGTGTGCTGGTATTGCTTAATAAATGTCAAATCTGATGGATAATATTCATTTAGATGTTACATGGCTGCTTTTATATTTCCCATTTCAAAGCTTTGAGTTATAGACAGAGTTGTTAAATATCTTTATTCTAATCTAATTGCGCAATACCTAATTTTGGTAGCTCACCATTTCAGTTAAAGTGTTTTGGACTAGGAAAGCATCACACATTTTTTTCATTCATGTGTACATGTATTTAACAAACATTTATTGAGACCTCTTAGGAACCAGACATAAAGATGTATGAAAGACAATTTCCATCTTCAATAATATTCAAATCTAATGGAAGAAACAAATAAAAAATTAACTAGGAGTTAATAAATTAATGTTACTTTGGAGCACACATTTTGTACATTTACCTACTTTGGTTATAGCTACCTTTAACACTATGATTTTTTATTTTTTTATTTTAGAAATTTTTCTCCATATTCTATTTTTATCTTCTGTTATATCATGCTCTGTGGATTATATTAAAATCCTGTTTTGGAACAAGTTTGAAAATGGTAAATAAAAATTGGATTAATAAATGGACAAATAAAGAATAATTTACCATATATAATTGTGGCTATTAATGTGCTATGAGTGAAAAGAGGAAGCAGTTCATTCTGTATATCATAACTGAGGAAACGACATGAAATAAATGGTTTTTGAGATATATTGAAGAACAAGTACAATACCAAGTTACTTAAAGAAATTGATAACCAAAATAAAACTACCAGATTTTTACCTATGAACCTTCATTTATTCAACCTTGATATTTTTTCTCATTTTACTATGTAGCACAGTTTCTTGGAAATAATAAATTAACTGATTTAAAGCAGAGGTTTTTTTTTTTTTTTCTTTTTTTTTTTTTTAAATGTTCATCTTTGGCATAAACACCATTAAACAGTGGAACGTGCTAAAAAAAGAGGAATAAGAAAATAATGAGGCAAGCACGGTAGCTCATGCCTGTAATCCCAGCACTTTGGGAGGCAAAGGTGGGTGGATCACCTGAGGTCAGGAGTTCAAGACCAGCCTGGCCAACATGGTGAAACCCAATCTCTACTAAAAATACAAAAAATTAGCTGGTATGGTGGTGTGCGCCTGTAATCTCAGCTACTCGGGAGGGTGAGGCAGGAGAATAGCTTTAACCCGGGAGGTGGAGGTTGTGGTGAGTCGAGATTGTGCCACTGCACTCCAGCCTGGGTGACAGAGCAAGACTCCATCTCAAAAGAAAAGAAAATAATGGTTATAAAGTTGGCTATGGAAGTTTTACCAAGTAACCAAGGATTCAGCTTGTGCTCTGGTGAGGAATGTTAAAAAAAAAAAAAAAGTCTATTTAAGACCTGAGAAAATAAAAGTAACTTTTAACTATGTATAGGAATTTTTTTTGTCTTTGATGCTTAAAAAGTCAAAGTCAGATTTATCGTGCTTGTTTTCTTCCATTTAATTCATTCTTCTTGGAGTACAAATGAAAAAAAAACATGCTTATAAAATACTAATATCATCAGTTCACTCTTACTTAGAAGCCTCCATTAACTTTTTGTTGCCAACATAATAAAAAAAAAGAAGAGAAAAAAGAAAAAGATATATTAATGTGGACTATCAGTTTCTTTAAGGTGTGTCTTTTGCAATTTGTGTCTCTTGCACAATCATGAATGCCTACCATGATTTTAGTTCCTTGAAAATGTCATGCTGTGTGTGTGGGTGTGTGTGTGTGTGTGTGTTTGTGCCATGGACAAGGGGTTGTTTTGGAATACAGTGCATTACTCTGACAACTAACTCCTAATACCTAACTGTCTTCTAGTTTCCTCATCTATACAATAGGTACTATTACAGTATCTACCTCAGAGAGTTATATAAAGAAGATCATTAATACAGGAAAAGCACCTAGAGCTGAGCCTAACTCATAGTAAATGCTCAATAAACCTTGGCTATTAGTGTCAGACATTCATTACCCTCAGCTTAAATGTCAACATACTCTAAAAACATTCTCTGGTCATCTCGAGTTGAAAATGCATAATTTTATCACAACTTTCCAAGTTGGAACATTTATAATTACCTTTTTTTGGTGACTTTTGGATTCATGAGGACAGAATCTGTGTTTCTGTTACTCATTAAGGTATCACCAATGTGTAGCACTATGCATTTAATTAGTAATTCTTGTCTATATCACTGGATACTTGAGTGAATAAAAGAATGCGTTTTTAATTCTACATTATGAAGATTTTTTTTTATTATTTTTGAGCCAATTAAGACATATGGACAAATTGGTTGAAGCTCAGATTTATAAGTAGGCTTTCTAACATTATTCCATTAATCATTTCAACATTAAAGTTCTGGGAAAAAACACCTAATACAGTTTTCATGACTGTTTTAATTATAAGAAAGTATTCTTCTACCTCTAATTTAGACCATCATGAATTTCTTATATATAATTAAAATCAAACTGAAAGTATCTCTAGAGGAAGTCCTTCATTAGAAGGACTAGAATTGATGTGTGCAATATGAAAGTACTACAGAAATATTAGGGGGAATAGGGTCAAGAGTTTAACATCTATTTTGTAATTTTAACTGAGCAACCATTCTTTATTCTTAAGATCAACCTAAAAATATACATCAAAGAAAGTTAAAAGAAAAGAATAGCTGAAATATACCTGAGATATGGCAATGAGGGAAGATTTGTTTTTAAATGTCAACTTTCCTGTTTAAATAAAACTAGAATATGGAATAGGTTGTAGTCGGGTTATAGGAATACAGTGTGGAAAATCTGAGACAATATTTGCTTGTGTAATAGTAAACATAAAGTGACAAAAACTCCATTCAATTTAAGATGTCTTATAGTAGGAAAGTTGGAAATACGGCATACATACAGAGAGGTTGGAAATATTCCAGGACCTCTAAAATTTCATGTAGTTTTAGAATGAGAGAATAAGACGAGTTCTATTTAAACTGTGGTTTAGTTTAGCAAAGAGCTTGGTGATAAGAAATGTACCAAATGATGGAACTGGTGCCTAAGGATAGACCATTAATAGGAATTAGCAAATGGCTTCTGTTTCATTAAATATACATGAAATGGGTAAGCACCTGTTGAACCAGTAAGAGAACTCCTCAATACCCCATTTGTCTCAACCCTCTGGCTGTCTGCTGGTATGTACAGCATGAAAATGTGCTTATTTCATAATCATTGAGCAGTTTTCTCTGCTTGTTGGGTTTCTTAATTTCTTTTTTTTCCCCCAAGAAAACATTGGGCATACTAACTTCGCCTCATTCTTCAAACTATTTTGGAATGAATTCAATATATAGCTTAAGTTGTTTTTGTTTATTTGTCATAATTACATGCTTTAAAATAAACAGATGCTAATATGCCAACAGGAAATCTTTGAGTGAAAATTACAAAGTTAGAACAAAGCAAGCAGATGATCAAATGTCATTCCTAGTTTTGATGATCCAGGAGAAACAAAGTAAAGATGTCATAAATGCAGGTGTTTTTATTTCAGTGATTATACATTGAGAAAATGTTGAAACCAGATGGTACTTTTCAGAATGATTAGAGAGCAAAAATAATTTTAAATAATATGATTACTCTTCTTAATTTAACAAAAAATCTGATGCCAAGTCTTTTCAAACTAAAATAAGAAAATATAGCCTATAGTGTACAGGAAATCATAATGTGGAAAAGCTATATTTATATTTATTCCAATATTATGCTCTGACATTAAAATTATTAAAAAGGAAACAGAATAAAACAGAAATATAAATCTGCAAACATATAGATTGAAGACAATTTTAATATTTAATAATTATATGTGTTATATTCAGTACAGAGAATGACTAGGGTTAAATGCATTTACAGTTGGTAGAATCTCTCTTATTTTCCCAACATCCACCATAATTATTCTTGACCATATGCTGATAGCTCATCTCCTGACATATCCTTGTGACCCTAAGTTGTCACCAAGCTCTGCTATGCAATATGTTAGAAATCTTTCTTATATACATTTTCTTAGCATTCTGTGTCTCTACAACATCAAGATGATCAGATGGAATAATACTCAGACAAGAATTTGAAGTCTGTTACCATATTACCCTTCCAACAGAACAAAAAATTTTCCCATCTCACTCTGTGGCATGATCTCAGCTCACTGTAACCTCCACCTCCCAAGTTCAAGTGCTTCTCATGCGTCAACCTCCAGAGTAACTGGGATTTACTGGAGTGTGCCACCACGCCCGGCTAATTTTTGCATTATTAGTAGAGACTGGCTTTTGTTATGTTGGTCAGGCTTGTCTTGCACTCCTGGGCTCAAGCCGTTCACCTGCCTCGGCCTCCCAAAGCATTGGGATTACCCATGTGAGCCACCGTGCCAGGTCAACAAAAACCTTTTCAAAGGGAACTGCAACTTTACAAAATCTTCCATGACATGGATAATGCTGAAATAATATTAATTAAACAAATGTTTATTAAACGCTTGGGAAATCAAAGATGAAGAGACATGGTTTTACTGTTCATGAGAAGAAATTATCTTCTTGCCTCTAACAATAGCTAGAATATCCGCAGAAGGAAGTATGTCTGGAGGAGAAGAAACAACGTAAATGGAAATCTGAGATAAAAGATGTCTAAGAGAAAGGTCATTGATTAATATGTATTACTAACAGAACAGGATTCACTTGAAAAGGGTTGTGCTAGAGGAAGGAGATACTATTTAAGGTGCTAAAGCTGGAAGTGAGGTTTATTCAGCAATTATTTATTGAGCTCTGAAAAATTCAGAGATGAAGAGACACAGTTTTAGTGTTCATGGAAGAATTGCTAGATGGGAGTAACTGTTAGATGATCCTCAAACCTGCTTTATTTCTTTTGGACATAGAAGTAGACTACATCAATCAAATTGGCTTCAATGGTATTTAAACAGAAAAGATATTCAGTGTTTCCAAAACGCACTTCCAACAGGATCCTCGATGGTCTTTCCCTTTCTAAGGTGGTTTGTCATGGCATAAAGGTGGTAGAGCCACGAGATGGAAATAACTTGGATTGCCAACCACCTCTTGAATGATATCGAATTTATGAGTTAAAAAAAAGGTAAGGTCCAGGCGCAGTGGCTCACACCTGTAATCCCAGCACTTTGGGCGGCCGAAGGCAGGTGGACCACCTGAGGTCAGGTCGAGATCAGCCTAGCCAACAT
Source organism: Macaca nemestrina (assembly GCF_043159975.1). Classification (NCBI taxonomy): domain Eukaryota; kingdom Metazoa; phylum Chordata; class Mammalia; order Primates; family Cercopithecidae; genus Macaca; species Macaca nemestrina. The sequence goes on along the minus strand of NC_092131.1, from coordinate 24,310,910 downwards.
GGTGAAACCCCATCTCTACTAAAAATACAAAAATTAGCCAGGTGTGGTGGCGGGCACCTGTAATCGCAGCTACTCAGGAGGCTGAGGCAGAAGAATAGCTTGAACCTGGGAGGCGGAAGTTGCAGTGAGCCAAGGTCACGCCATTGCACTCCAGCCTGGGCAGCAGAGTGAGACTCCGTCTCAAATAATAATAATAATGATAAGTATTATTTTAAGTCACTGAGATTTTAATTATTTATGCCTCAGTTAGCTTACCTTACATTAATGCAACAATGCATGACATTCATTGCCAAATAAGAAAAACTAGATGTGTATATCATTTAAAGTGAGAATGTAAACAAGCCTAAACCTAAAAGTCTAAAAATAAATAAAATTAAATGAGAAACAGTCGGGATAGACTTAGACTAGTGCTAGATTTAGATTGGAATAGAGGGCGAAATGTTCCATTTTTCTGTGGAATAATGGGGTCAACTGAAGCCCGGGCACTCCCCGCTGTCCCCAGCCTCCCTTTCAGCCAGGGCGCCTTTGGCCTCTCCTCATAGCCTTCCCCAGGGACTCAAAGTCACGAGGGACTGCGGGCTCCACCGTGGGTGGAGGAGGCGTGGGAGCCTCTTGCGGAAAGTGGAGAACCCGGTGGCTGTGAAGCCACAGGAGGCTGCAGCAGATTGTGGCGGTGGCTTTGCTCCAAGTCTTACGTAAACGAACACTGCCACAGTTTTTTTTAAGGTAGTGAATGAGTTTGGGTGTGATTGATCGGTGAACCAAGAGCTGGCGGCTCACTAAGAGACTAGTGTTTCTTTGCTGTTCCTACCTCCCCATTTGTGGTAAAAAACAAACAACAACAACAACAACAACAACAACAAAATGGGTTATGTAACAAACCTGCACCTTCAGCACATGTACCCCAAAACTTAAACTAAAAAAAAAAAAAAAAAAAAAAAAGGCTGGGCAAGGTGGCTCACGCCTGTAATCCCAGCACTTTGGGAGGCCGAGGAGGGCGGATCACGAGATCAGGAGTTTCAGACCAGCCTGGTCAAAATGATGAAACCCTGTGTCTACTAAAAAAATACAAAAATTAGCCGGGCGTGGTGGTGCATGCCTGTAATCACAGCTACTCCGTAGGCTGAGGAAGGAGAATCGCTTGAACCTGGGAGGCGGAGGTTGTAGTGAGCCAGCCGAGATGGTGCCACTGCACTCCAGCCTGGACAATAGAGGGAGACCCCATCTCGGGGTAGGGGGAGCTAGGTAAAACCCAATTCGTACCCCCTCTCCTCCCTGCCTCCGCCACCTTTTCCCTCGGCAAATGTATCTAAAGGCTCATGCTGTTTTTCTTTTTTCCCCAAAGCAAGATGAGAAGAGTAAAAGATAAGGCATGTCCATGTGTGTGTTGTGTGTGTATGTGTGTGTGGAAAAGAAAAAAAGAAAGAGAGAGAGAGTAAAAAGAGGAGTCAAAGAGGAAGAATCAAAATCTGATAAAATACATTTTCCTAAAATTCCAAGGAATTTGGTATCAAGAAGGAGGACAGCTAGTATACTGGCTTCTAGGTGTATCTTACTAGAATATATTAAGCAAACCTGTAATCAACAATCATTTGTTATTTGATGTTTACAGAGTGATAAAAGATGGTTGGGGAAACATATTCTACCCATCAATTGTTACTATCAAGATGTAAACTTTATTTAAGGTACAGATTAACTTAGAAATGAAGTCCATGTTTTAGTATTTTACAAGACACTGTGACCAATAAAAACATTGACCGAGACAGTGTTTAAAGTGAAGATGTTTAGAATGATCATACTCATCCCCTTCATTTGTAAAGGACTTCAAAGCTCTAAAACTTTTTTCATAAAATATTTAATTTAAATATTTCTGGAAAATATGGTGAGCGTTCCAATGATCTATTATGTAACTACCCTCTCCAAGCCTTAGTTGCTTAAAGAAAAAAACAACTGTTTGTTCTGCTCACAAATCTACAATCTGAGAAGGGCCCACAGAGGACACAGCTCGGCTCAGTTTTATGAGCCATCACCTGGAGTGACCAGGAAGACTTTAGGGGTTGGAATCTTGTAAAGGATCACTCACTCAGTGACAGGCAGTTCATGCTGCATGATAGCTGAGACTTTAGCTGAAGCCTTCAGCTAGAACACATGTACAAGCTTTTCCTTCCTCCCTCCCTCCCTTCCTGACTCCCAATATGGCTACTCTTCTAGCATTTTCTTGATGGGTGAATGATCCCATCATCCACCAGGTCCTTTAAAGCAGACTGCACATATTCATTCACCTTCTTTGTTCCTTCCTTTTTCTCTCTCTCTCTCTCTTTTTTTTTTTTTTTTTTGAGACGGAGTCTTGCTCCGTCCCCAGGCTGGAGTGCGTGTCCCCAGGCTGGAGTGCGGTGGCACCATCTCGGCTCACTGAAAGCTCCGCCTCCCAGGTTCACGCCATTCTCCTGCCTCAGCCTCCCGAGTAGCTGGGACTACAGGTGCCCAGCACCACGCCCGGCTAGTTTTTTGTATTTTTTTTTTTTTCAGTAGAGACGGGGTTTCAGCGTGTTAGCCAGGATGGTCTCAATCTCCTGACCTTGTGATCCGCCTGCCTCGGCCTCCCAAAGTGCTGGGATTACAGGGGTGAGCGACCGCACCCGGCCACTGTACAAGCTTTTCACATAGCTGTTTGGCTTCCTCATAGAATGGATGCTGAATTATGAGAGCAAGAATCCCAACTGAGAGATCTGTGTGGATGCTCTGTTAGCTCTGCTGACCTAGCTTCAGAAATCACATGTACTTTCTCTGCTTGTACTAGCTTTGTCCAGGCAGTCTCAAAGCCTGTTCAGTTTCAAGGGACGAGAAGGCAGAGTCCCTTTTGAAATGAGAGTGACAAAGCTCTGGAAGAGCAGGTGAGATGGGAAATGTTGTTGCAGCTATTTTGGAAAATATCATCTGCCAAATACACATTATCGTTTTCATTTTTAAAAAGGAACATTCAGTCTTAGACGATTTAAATGATTAACCCAGTGTTTCAGAGCAAATGAAATGCAGAGGTTTAAATGAAATCTTTGTGCTCCAAGGAGAGTATTATTTCTTTTGTATCAAAGCCACCAGACTGCAACGGCAATTATATCTATGTACATGTTCAGAGTTAAATATATTCCTAGTGTGCCAGTAGTATGTAGCATTAGCTCCAACATTGTACTAAATACACATACAGAAAATAAAATTCAGTGCAAAATTAGGCAAATAATTTTAAAGGTAGTAATAATCAGCATAATTATCTTATAGTCATATTTTATTCATCTTACACAAATTATATATTGTCATCAACTATATTAGTGAACTTACATTATTGTAAAACATTATGGAATTGCAATTCCTGGGAAGATTTCAATTTTAGTTTTCCAAATTTGGAAATTTTCCTCATCTGTAGCATATGGACACACATTTTACACATTCCAAATGAAGCTATGTACCTTGACTCCCAATATGGCTACTCTTCTAGCATTTTCTTGATGGGTGAATGATCCCATTATCCACAAGGTCCTTTAAAGCAGACTGCACATATTCATTCACCTTCTCTCCTGACCTTTTCTATTCCTCCACATAAACATATTTAATCAAAAACTTGGTTTATTCCACCTGTTACATACTATTTAAATTGTTCAACAGTTCTCTCTTTCTCATGCAATTGTTGAAAATCAATTTGGTTTTCATTGTGTACCTGGAATATTTCAACATTTTCCTGTCTATTCTGGCTTTCACACTTTCATTGCAGTCTCCAAACTACTGCCAATATGATAGTGATCTTAAAACACAAATATGACTCTTGCATTTTTCTGACTCATCACTAAAAAAGACAAAGGCTCAAGTACACGGAACTGTAAAGTAATGACAGTCACGCCATCAGCAACACCACAATGACAGTTCCATGGGTCTTCATCTTGTGCCAAGCATTAAAACAATAAACTACATAGATTCTGTCATATAGTTCTGATTCCAGTTGTGGTTAATGTTATTCTGGTTTTACAGCAGCTGACATTCGTTAAGGATCACTAACCTGTGGAAATAGAGACTCAAATAAGCAAACCTACAGTTCCAAGTTTATTTTCATTCAAGTTTCGAGTATCTATTGCATTTTCCACATTCTTTTATAATTAGGAACTAATTATTAAAATATTTTAATTTAATATCAGTATTAAATATTAAATAATCAAAATATTGTAATAAGCAATAGTGAAAATTAATCTGGTAAATTTATAATAGCTACTACAATGCTATGTCCAGTATTTCTACAAAAGACTAATTTCAATAAATAAATGAATGCATTACTAAAATAAAAGAAATCTTCACAAATACTTCTTAATGTCAGATAGCTTAGTGCTTACAATGATCAAAATGTCAGGGTCAGTAAACAATGGTTTTTAGATTTAGAAAAAGAGTTTTGGAAGGGATTGAGCATTCACATCGTGTTTGACAGATAGAAGAAAGTGTCAAGACATCCTTATGTGAGAGATTGATATTACAAAATCCTCAGATAATATTGAGAGCGGATCTGAGACTCTTTTTCTTCCTATTTTCACTGCCAAGGGAAGAAAAATAAAATGATATCCTACCTCAGGCTCCCAAAATAACTAAGTTTGGAAGTATTTTTTATCTTAAATTATTCAAGACACTTTTCACGTTTTTCTCCCCATTTTGCACACAAGGGACCACAGAAACCATTTTTTTTACAGTGTTTCCTTTTGTACAACCTCAAAGCTCTAGGGCTTGGGGAAAGGAGAGCTAAATCTGCCAGCTAAAATAGAAGCCCCAGCGTTTCCCTATCCCCATATTCCAGTACAATCCCTGTTGCTGGCAATGTATAACTTATTTAAGATGAGGAGACTTAATTTATGTACCAGGTACTTCTGCATTCAAATTCCACCTGGATAATTGTATTCTTTGATTACAGTGATAAGCTTGCCTGTGAACCAAAGATCAGGACAGACAGCCTTCTGACAGGATCCCATAGAACCCTGTTCTTGACTTAAAATTATGTGCATCACATTGTAGCTAAGTATACTAATTTTGTTGCTCTTACCAGACTATAATAATCATGAAGAGAGGGACACTGTGAATCAATTTATTGGGTGATTGCCAACACTCAGCATTCTGCTTTGAAAATACTGGTGAATAAAATGTTTTCATGAATGGATGGATGAGTGGTTGATATTTTTTCTAGTTCTATACATGTGAATATCTTATGGTAGCAAAAAGCAACATTTGCATGTCTATATACACATTTGCATATACACATATTTACCTGTTTGCAAGTATAAAGTGAGTTAAAAATATCTGCAGTACATGGAAGAATGTCCTCCAAGTAGAATGTGATGAATAAATGTTTCTGTTGTTATAAGATTGTTGCATATCGTCACAGGAAAAAGGATAGCTATAGGCCCATATGCAAAGCAGATTCTCTCAGGATAAAAGAGAAACTTAAACTTTATCCCAGAAGTGATGATATTGTAGAAAATGGCAAATTTCACTAAAATATGTAGCAAATAGGCTCCTGTTACATACCTAAGAAATCAATACAGTTTGCATCGTACTTTGAATTTTACATCTTTAAACAAAAACTAGCTGCCTTAAAAAAAGTCGTGTTACATACCTAAGAAATCAATACAGTTTGCATCGTACGTTGAATTTTACATCTTTAAACGAAAACTAGCTGCCTTAAAAAAAGTCCTAACATGGCTGGACAAGTCACCTATCCTAATACTAAGAAAATTGACTCAGGAGAAACAAAATGGAAACATTGACACAAGTGGCAACCATGAGAAGCAAAACTTTACATTCTTGAATTTATGAAATAACTGTTTATTATGAGTTATTATTTATACTAAAGGTTAATAGGCGGCTCACGCCTGTAATCTCAGCACTTTGGGAGGCCGAGGCGGGCGAATCATGAGGTCAGGAGATGAAAGCCATCCTGGCTAACACGGTGAAACCCCGTCCCTACTAAAAATACAAAAAGAAAAAAAAATTAGCCAGGTGTGGTGGCGGGTGCCTGTAGTCCCAGCTACTTGGGAGGCTGAGGCAGGAGAATGGTGTGAACCCGGAAGGCAGAGCTTGCAGTGAGCCAAGATTGCGCCACTGCACTCTAGCCTGGGCGACAAAGCTAGACTCCGTCTCAAAAAATAAATAAATAAATAAAATAAATAAACAAACAAACAAAAAAAACACTGACGTGAACTTTCAATGATTTTCAGTGAAATGAGATACTTAAGGAAAATATAATGAGTTTTTTGTCCTTCCAACTTTGGGGGAAATGTCAAATATATTCAACAAAATCATGATGATAAGCACATTGTAGTTTGGCTTAATGTCATTACTTGGCCAAAAAAGAAAAAAAAAAGGAAAGAAAAAATACTCTAACATAAATGTCTATCTTTAAAATATATATATGTACTTGTCCAAGAAGGTCAGAGACACAAAAGGCTTTTAGCACTGGTATTTCATGTAGGAAAGAAATTTGGGAAGTACAATAGAAGGCCTGACATTTAAGATGTAATATTAAGAGCTTCCTTGATAACTCTGAGCCTCACAATGCCCCAAAGAACAACTGACCAGCTCCCCTGCTCTCAAAAAACATGCCATCCACACAATAGAAAAGACTTCTCGCCCACACCTGGCTAGTTCTCCTATTACCTAGATGAGCTACTCCAGCTGGTCCCAAACCTAACTTCCCTGCCAGCCTGCAGAAATATTCAAACAAGCCAATTACATCCTCTCATGGGAACCAGGAGTCACCCAACTGCTTCTTACTACAAAGCTTGCCACTTGCAACTTCTGCCTGTTCACTCTGCTCTGAATGCAAGCCCTTTTGGCCCTGCATGGTGTATAGTTATCTCCTCCTCCAGGCTATGAGTTTATGTGACTAATAAACTGCTGTCAAAGTGATTTATCCAGGGTCAAGTGTCATGAGTTTGGCCATCTCTAAAACCCTTGGATGGGACTCAAGCCCTCATCAATGGGTGAAGAGAAGGCAAATAAACCCAAAAGATATTTTACATTACTTTCATTATTTTATTAGCTAACTTAATTGTTGTTATTATTTTATAGTGAAAAATAGAAATCGCCTTTTACTGCCTAACTTCCTTCACTCATTAATCAGCAGGTTTTTTCAGATTTTTATTATTGCCAAGTAATAAGACACAAGCATTCTTATACACTGCATCAGTTTTCTCTTGTGGCATAACAAATTATCACAAACTTTGTGGCTTAAAATAGCCTTAGTATGTAGTTCTGCAGGTTAGAATCTACTGCATGATTGGATTCTCTGCTCAGGGTCTCACCAGGCTGAAATCAGTACTGTGTTGGCCAGGCCGTGTTCCCATCTGAAGCTTAGGATCTTCTTTCAGGGTTACCGATTGTTAGCAGAGTTCATTCCCTTCAGGTCGTAGCACCAAAATCCTCATTGATCTGCTAGTTGTTGGCTGGGGACCACTCAGTCCTAGAGAACACCAGCAGTTCCTTGCCATGTGGTCCCTCTAGGCAGTGTGCAGAATGAATATTCGCTTTTTTCAGGCTAGCCAGATCACAGCTCTTCGACTTCCTTTTCTTGCTATCATCCAGAACCATCTTTCTGCCTGTAAAGGGCTCATGTGATTAAATCAAGCCCAGCCAGGCAATTTCCCTACTTGAAGGTCATCTAAATTGTAACTTTAATTACATCTGTAAATCACTTCACAGTAGTGCCCAGATTAGTGTTTAATTGAAAGACTGTAAGAAATGTGTGAACACCAGGGATTAGGAATCTTGGAGGCCATGTGAAAACTCTACCTACCACATACATCAAATTCTGTGTACTCATATGAGGTTTTCTCTGGTTTAATATTGAGACATGACCCCCTTTGGTCAAAATGTGCTTTTCACTTTTCATAACTACAACCAATTCATCTTTCAGAAAAGCCATCTCAGTTTTCAATTGTAGGTACTGTTTTCCCTACACTCTTACATTCTTTGGGTATTGTCAATGTTCTTAATTTGTGCCAATCTTTTAGGTGAGATGGATTCACATAACTCATTCTGTTTTATATTTCATGAATGTGAGTGATTTTTAAGAATATAATCTTGGCTATTTCCTTTACCGTGAACTACTTTTGCCTACTTTGTCTTTTACCTATTTATTTGCCTATTTTCTTTGTCCATGTTATTATTCGTAAGAGCTCTGGTATAATAAGGAAGTTGTTCCTTTATCTGTCATGATTATAACAGACATATAGATAAAGATACAAATATGTGTTTAGTTAGTACATAATTATATCAGCCTTTAACTTTTATGCCTTAAATAATTGGGAAATAATATTTACATAACTATTTTAAAATATTTGATGCTAATAAACAGTGAAAAATCCCTTAATATTTTAAATGTGTCCTGAGACTTAGATTTCTTTAAAAAATTGTTATTATAGCTGGGCGTGGTGGCTCACGCCTGTAATTCCAGAACTTTGGGAGGCCAAGGCGGGCGGATCACGAGGTCATCGAGACCATCCTGGCTAACACAGTGAAGCCTGTCTCTACTAAAAATACAAGAAATTAACTGGGCATGATGATGGGCGCCTGTAATCCCAGCTGCTCTGGAGGCTGAGGCGGGAGAATGGCGTGAACCCGGGAGGCGGAGCTTTCGGTGAGCCGAGATTGCGCCACTGCACTCCAGCCTGGGTGATAGAGTGAGACTCTATCTCAAAAAGAGAGAAAAAAAAAATTGTTATTATAAATTATAATATCTATTAAAAGCGATTACATTTGCAATTAGACTAACAGTCTACACTCTTGATCCTGCTCTTCCCTGGTCTAACCATAACACATTTCCTCTTCTATCACATTACATCAATTACTTCTTCTAATGTTTATTAATATTGTCAGTATCCTCCATCTAGGTTATAAATTTTATAAAGGCGTGGATATTACTTTTATTCAGTAATGTATCCCAAGCACCTAGAACATGTGTCTGATACATATAAATTCTCAATAATTATAAATTAAGTGCATAAGTAATAGCATGTCTCAAATATAACTTTTAAAATAGTAATAATGTCTTTTGTGGTTTTCTTTTAGGCAAATGGTTAGTGGGTACTTTTCTTCCCCCCAAACAGTATACAGTGCACAGATATATGTTTTAATTTTGGTAATTTCATAAAGACAAAAATAAGATACTAAGCTATGAAGTCAAATACCTGACTTGAAGTTGTAGTTCTACCAGGTGGTTACTTTGTGAGCTTATACACACTGAGTAACTTACTGAGCTTCATTCTCCCAATGAGCAAAATGAGGATATTGATATCCACCTTGACTTTATTCAAAGTTTTCTTAAAGTTCAAATGAGCTAAAGTTTTTGAAAACATTTTGTAATGTGTTAAACATTCTATAAATATAGTACGACTAATGATGCATTTTACTTATGTAATGGCTACTCTAAATTATATAATATTGTGAGTCCTTAAAAATAATTATTGCATTTTATCTTTACATTGTCTCTATTATACACACTTTATAAGTTAGGAAATTGAGGCACAGATGGAGCCAAAGTTTAAAACTAACCATAGCGACCCCACTCACAACATTACTAGCAACGTTTTATTGTTGCCACATTGTTGCCAATACTTTTTTGATATGATTTTTGTCTTAATTTTCTCATTTCTTCCTAAATTTTCATTCACATTTTATTCTTTAGTAAATATCACATGATCTTTTTGCCTCTCATTTCTGAATAATTTACTGCCTCTTTTTTTCCTATCTGGTATTTTGCTTCAGTGTGCATCAAACTCTATTTTCCCTTGATTATCTTTTCTTTTTTTACATGATGCATTTTCTTTCTGCTCTCTTATGCTTATCTGCAGGGAAAAAAAAGTAATGAAAACTATGCATTCTATTTATGCACGTGTTGTCTTTTTCAGTAAAATTACTCTGTGTGAAAATTGCCATCAGTCATGTTGTTACAAGGAAAAATAAAGTAGAATAAGCATTTGATGTTTTAAACTTACCAACTCTCAATTTGTAACAAGCAAAGCATTTAATATACTGTGAGATATCCTGAGATACTGAGCAACTACATTTATTCAGAGAAAACACTAAGTCCTTGCCTTAGTGAATTAAAAAAAAAGTATCTAACTTTTGCTTTTTAGTTGTGTTTGGACTCCATTTAATTTTCTTTTAATAGATTTACTGAGGGGCAAGGGGAATTTTTAAGTATGTTAGTCCCAATTATAGCATTGTCTTTGAATTTCTTCCTTCATTTCATCTTTAATAGGAGAATTATCAAACCACTGTTCAGGACCAATTATTGGCTTTTTCTTTGTTTGTTTATATTTTGTTTGTTTTGGTAAAATTTAACACAATTAATGAGAGCTGGAAGTTCTTTTTAAATTGTCTGTGGGATTCCACTCTTGGATAACCATGAGATAAGGGTCTGAAAAATTTGTTTAAACCTCTTGTGTAAATCATAGTTTTAGAGTTGAGATGGCCTAAGTAAGTCGTCTCAAGGTAGTTTCGGTAAAGCTGTGTCGGATTAAACAAGGAAATGAAGTTCCAATTAGGTTTTGACTTTTTGACCATATTTTGAAAGAAATTTGGGATACAGAGAAAATTAACCATGTTTTGTTTTAATCATCTTCAAGTGGTAGTAAAATCAACCAAGTACAGTGCAGTAAGTTCTATGTGCAATAATTCCAACATGTACAGCAAGGGACACCAGACACCCAAGAGTTTACTAGCTGATAATTGTTGTGAAAAACTGAATTAGAGTTTGTTTTACAGTAATTATGAGCCTGGGGCCAAAGTCAGAATTCTTTTTTTGATTTGTTACTTCTATTAAGTAATTTTGTACATAGTGAAGACTATCTTGACAAGGAGAATTAGATTTTCTCCTTCTTTCCATTCATTTCCTTTTTCCTTTGTATGACTTTTCTGTTCAATCTTAGGCAAAAAATACAAAATCAATTACTTTCTCTAGTACTTTTGGTACCATCTTCCCCAAAATTGAGCTCTATAACAATAATTACAATAAAAATAGATATTTCTGATAAAATTACAAGCCTGTGTGACTTCCTTTATCATGACATAATTATGAAAGCATATTTTAAAACTTTAAAATACCGTTACAATAAACAGTTTTGTGCCATTATGTATTTTAAAAATGAGATTGTACACCAAGAATTATAATTAAATGTTTTCTTCTAATCTGAAAAAATACAAGGAAGAAAAAAATTGCAATTTCCCAAAATTGTAAATGATTATGTCCCAAGATGATAACAACTTTTAACAGTTAAGAATTCCTGTAAGTTTAATATCATTGGCAAATTTAAATCTCTGAGGAAATCAGTGTAAGCTTTTCTCACAGTTTCATCATTGTCCTTAAACAAAGTATCATAGAAAAGCAGTATATCTTCATCTGATTATATCTAACACATATGAAAGGCTATTTAAAATACTTAATTTTGAATTTAAACTATACATACTCATGGTATTTGGAAATAGCTGTATTTAAAAGAGATTTTTAAACAATGATATATTGTGAGGCAATTTATTTGTTCATGCTTTGATATACTGATTCATAGACTCAACAAACATTAGCACCAACTGTGAACCAGGTGTTGTGTGCTGTAGGATTTAGAGATAAACGAATGACTTGTCTTCTCAATGGGTTCACAGTTTTTGAGTTTGATGGGGACGTAGATATTTACATTAATTTTTTGACACATACGACTTATAAAGACTATGCCTTTTTTCTATCTTTGAACTCACAAATATAATTTCCATGATAAAAATGAGGTGTATTTTAATGAAATATTTGTGAATTTTATAAAAAATAATGATTTTAAAAATAAACAGCATCCCATGCTTTCATTTGAAATAAAAAATAAATTTTCAGAGTCTTTATTTTTATACTTATGAATAAAATATCAGTTAAATGTCTCAAAAAATTCTGTACAGATTAATTTTGTACTGGAGATAGAAAAATACATGAAATAATACTGGGGAGGATAGTAGACTATGGGCACCTACTCTCTCACTTAACACTCACACGTGATATAAGCAATATTTTTCTATTTCAGTGAGATTGATTTACTTTTTTTTCTATGTGTAATATTTTACACATTCCAGCTCATCTTGAGAAGAGTTCTCTCCTCTTCAACATATTTTGAAAAAGGCCCATAGCACAAACAAGGTTAATAACACTTAAAGGAGTGTGGGGCTGGTAAAAAAGTCAAAAGCTTTAAGAAGGTCATAAGATATGTTGATGAAAAAACATTTCTGGGCTAGGAAAGAAAAGTAATAAAGAAACATCATTTTAGGAAACAGCACATGCTAAAATATAGATGATCGTAATTATTAAGGTGTCACAATTATAGTCTACTAGGGTTATTTCTTGTTCTTTTTAAAAATGTCCATTGTTATCCTTGGTTCACTGATAAGCTATACCAAATTTCAGCATAAAATGTCAAGTCATGTGTAAATTCTATTGTTGTATTGATTGGAATTTCATCAAAGAAGCTTATTTAGAAAAAAAAACATTTTATGATATTGATCTTTCACATTCATGAAAGTGCTTTGTCTGGTATTTTGAAGATGAATTTTATATTGTTAAAAGCTTTATTGTTTTTCATATGCCTCTATCTTAATTGCAGATCAATTGGTAAGTTTCTATTTTATTGTCAACATTATAATTGCAAAATACTTTTTTAATTCAGAATTTCATTTTCTAATTGCTGATGCTTGTTTATAGGAATGATATTTGAACAATGATCTATCTTTGATAAAATTTGTTTTTTGTTAGTTTTAAGAATCTCGTCAATACAGTGATTATCTTTAGTGTTCTTCTTTCTTTCTAACTCATACTTACACCCTTTTCTTTCTTTGATTCTTCTCTCTTTCCCTTTACCTCTGTATTTCAATCCCTGTCTAATTTCTTATTATGCACTGGCTAGGACCTCCAGCATAATGTTCATTAGAGGCAGTGGTAGTAGGTATATTGTCTTTTCCTTGATGTTAAAAAGGTAATATTTTATATTACATTTCTGATAGAGATTCTGGTGAAGAAGATCTTCTACTAGTAGTTTCCTGAGCAGTGATGAAAATTAATGGAGAATTTATCAAATTCTTTTTCTAAAGCCATTGAAATTATACTGTGATTTTTTCTTTCTCCTTTATTCTTTTAATCCAGGTTAATTAAAAAAATTTGTAATACTGAAACTTCCTTTCAATTCTGAGGGAAAACCTAACTAAGATTTTTCAATATGTTCATAAATGAGATAGTAATTACAATTTTGATGAAAGTGAGAGTACTAATATTTTAGACTTTTATAAAGAAATAACATGTTTTCAGAAGCTATTAAAAAACTGAAATTAAAAATATCACACATGTTGAATAAAAGCTAGTTGACATATATGATTAATACAGCTCATTTTTCTGGCTCTGCTACTTTCTTTATTTGTTAAGGATTTGACAACAAGACTTGAAATAGCTTGTAAGTTGGGTTTCCTTCAATATCTTTCCATCATATTATGTCTATCACATTAGCTCTACACATGAATTTACCAGAATTAGACATTTAGCCAGTGTTTCTTGGCCTTAGATCTCTTGCCCTTTACCAATGCAGTGATTCACCAGCTTCAGTAGCTTCTGTTACCTGGAAATGTTCATTTCCAGCATTTTGGGAGGAAGTTGATTTAGGAGAATTAAGAGTTAATATGTATAAGGTGCTAGAGTGTGCAACTCTCATACATAGTAAGTGCTCAGTATGTTCTAATAATTATTATTTTCATCATGGAGATGGATGTGACTTGTACAAAGAAAAATGGAAATTTCCTTTTCCCCTTTGCATTGGGGTTTATAATTGTCTTTGTACATATTTTATATTTTAGCTATGTATATTAAAGGGTTTGATTTGGGTTAATATTTCCCAAATCACTGTGTTCTGAAAAATGTCAATAGATTTTCTGGTGAAAAAAAAAAAGACAAAACAAAAAGAAATTATTTTGTTATCAACCCTTTTAGGAAACTATAGTTAAACACATTTCTTTACTGAGGGGATTCTCCAAACAATTAATGAATACTATAAAAGATCAAATGAGATGAGATGGTATAAAGCATGCTCTATTCTTGTTTAACTACTGAACTCATTTTCACGGAATACATATTTTCTTCTTAGTAAACATTGCTGGTTCTGATACTATGTAATGGCAAAAAATAGCATGATAATTACAAGATACTGTTCATTTAAAATAAAGGCCAAATTTTTAGTTGTTAATTGCATTCTTCTTTTTCACTAACTTTGGTTCACTTTTAAAATAAATCACTGTACTTAAAAACTAACCACCTTCCCTAAAAACCTTTCAAGGCTAAATTAGACCTTTTAAGGAAATACAATGGAATTTCTTAAGTCTATTTTAAAAAGCTTTCCAAGAAAGCTAAGTATTTAAACTAAATTATAATGTGAATCAAATTAATGTACTAAGTCAGTAGCTTGATTTAAACAGTCTAAAAATCAAGGATACCTTTAAATCGGTTATCTTTTTCCAGTTTTATCTGGCATTCCAAATTTCAGACTTTTGAGTTCATATTCTAAAAAATAAAAATACTAATACAATTTGAGGAAAGCATAGATAGTTGCTCTATTTCAACTTTTCAGGTGGTAAACAAGCCCGATGCGGAGCAGACACACTAGTTTCTGTTGAAAACGTTTCAGTTTCCTAGATTCCTGCCAGTGATGTTTAGGAAAAAATGTAGTTGTGCTTCTTTTTTGCTTTAATTTTTTTAAAACCCACATTATCTTTGGTTATTGAAGCTAAAATTAACATGCCATGATTCTTTACTGTGTGGCATGTTGCATATCTTCTTGAGCTGTACTGTTCAGTCCATTCTCCTAACAAAACTTAACAATTTTTGACTACTTTTTAGATAAATAAAGGCTTTAAATCGAAGAGTTAAGACATTGTCCCCGACCTGAAAGTAGGAGTTAACACGTGGTGGACTTAGGCTCAGTTATAGACTCTACCGCCTTGCATATTGGATGGCTCAGGCACTTAGTGTTTCTAACCCCCTTCTCTCTCACTTTCAACCACACTAGGATTCCTTTGTCATTACATGTGTGTACTTCTTGGAATACAGACTTACTTTGTTGGAACCTAGCATAGTAATCATATTGAGATGTTCATTTGAATAGGACTTCACTCCGAATCATTCTCTTGGCAAAAGTGCTCCCTAATAAACAGAAAAAGAAGCCACCCTAGAGGTGAGAGGTGAAGCCGGCTGGACTTCCTGGGTAGAGTGGGGACTTGGAGAACTTTTCTGTATAGCTAGAGGATTGTAAATGCACCAGTCAGCATTCCATAAAAATGGACCAATCAGCACTCTGTAAAAAGGACCAATCAGCAGGACATGGGCGGGGCCAAATAAGGCAATAAAAGCTGGCCCTAGCACCAGCACCCAACCTGTGGGTCACCTTCCATCCTGTGGAAGCTTTGTTATTTCACTCTTCATAATAAATCTTGCTGCTGCTCACTGTTTGGGTCTGTGCCACCTTTTTTTTTTTTTTTTTTTTTTTTGGTGAGATAGAGTCTCTCTCTGTCGCCCAGGCTGGAGTGCAGTGGCACGATCTGGACTCACTGCAAGCTCTGCCTTCCAGGTTCACACCATTCTCCTGCCTCAGCCTCCCGAGTAGCTGGAACTCCAGGTGTCCGCCACCACGTCTGGCTAATGTTTTTTCTATTTTTGAGTATAGACGGAGTTTCACCCTGTTAGCCAGGATGATCTGATCCTGACCTCGTGATCCGCCCATCTTGGCCTTCCGAAGTGGTGGGATTACAGGTGTGAGCCATGGCGCACGGCGTGGGTCCTCCTCATCTTTAAGAGCTGTAACACTCACCGCCAGGGTCTGTGGCCTCGTTTCTGAAGTCAGCAAGACCACAAACTCACGGGGAGGAACAACTCTGGACGCACCACCTTTAAGAACTGTAACACTCACCGCGAGGTCTGCGGCTTCATTCTTGAAGTCAAGCAGACCAAGAACCCACCAGAAGGAATAAATTCCAAACACAGAGGGACTTCCATTTGGTGGTTTAAAATTACAGCTGTATCTGTCAGATTGGGACATCCTAGGAGCTAGAAAGGAAGGTATTATCAAAACAGGCACTGAATTAGACAAACTATATTTACAAGACAGATTGTCTGGTATTCAGAGTTCTTGTCCTATGTATTTTCTCTCTTCATTCTATCAATTATTTTTATTCATAAATATGATATTTCATGTATTCAGGTTATGATATTTGATATATAACAATTTAGAATTACACATGGAAAGATTACTCTTATTCACCTCTTTGGAATGTAAATGTGGATATCTGAATTTTTTTGGTCCACAAATATAAACAGCAGTGATGGTCATTCCTTCAGGTCAGAAGTTCTGAGAGTGTGTGATTTGCCATGTTCTTTTCCAACTATGCATTGACAGTAGAAGCAGTTTTTGAGAAGATTCCTACTTCTACCTGGCTCATGTAGTGATTATAATGGTCCATGCTGTCTGTTTAACTTATGGGACGTAAAACATAAGTGAGAATTTTTTAAAAGTTATTTAATGTTACTGAGCTTTGAAAATAGATAATCTAGCTGCTGCTTCTAGTCTGCTTTTACTAGGTTAATATAGCTACAATTTTTTCCCAATATTTGTTTATTCTAATGTTTTGGATGTCTCTTCAGCAAAGACCATACAGTTAGGGTTAAAAAAAAACAAACAAAAAAACCCAGTCTGACAACTTTTGTATCAACTTGATACTGATATTTAATGTCATTATAGATATAGTAAAGGATATACTATTAGAATATGCTTTTTCTGAAAAAACTATTCTACCTGTTTTTGGTTCTTTACTCTTTTGACTTTAGATTAAACACACACCCACACACACACCCCTCAGTCAATAGTCTCCTCTAATATTTAGGTATATAATCATTCTTCTTAATTTATTTTGTGTTTGTTGTATTTGTAAAGATGCATCATCAAATGATCAAATGATATGTTATTTACAATTATTTACAATTTTATCCTACTTAGAGTAACAGAAAGACATTAAAATACAAGCCATGTTTTCTCTACATTTATATTCTATTATGTACTACACACAAACCACACACACACAGATACACACAGCCATAAGTCATTCTTCCACTTATTTGAGTTCATGTTGATTATGTGCATTTTTATTCTTTTTTGTCCTAACTTTTTTGTCTCTTTTGATTCCTATCTGGAATCATTTTTGTTCTGCCTTAGGAACTCTCTCTATAATTTCTTTTAGTATGGGTACTCTCTTGTCATTTTTCAAGTATAGGGATGTGTGTGGGGTGTGTGTATGTGTATGTGTATGTGTGTGTATGAAAATGACTTTAGTTTTACTTCATTTTGAATAATTTTTTTTCTAGTGTTAGCAATAATTTCCCTTCAGTAAATTAATAATCCCTCCTAGTATTCCTGACATCCAATTTGTTAAGAAGTCATCTGTCAGTCTAAACACTGTTTCTTTGATGATCTTTTGTACTTTTCTCTGATTACTTTAAAAATTTCCTTTTTCTCTGATTTAACTCTGATATGTCTGTGTTTATATTACTTTAATTTTTCTTCTTGGAATTATTTTGATTTCTTCAATCTGCGTGTTGCTGTCTATTTTGAATACTATCTCATCCAATATTGCCTCTGCTCCATTTTCCCTTTCTATGGCTCTGGGACTCCAGTTATACCAAAATTTGGCCTTATCATGTTCTCTATGTCACTCATATTCTCTTCATTCTCTTTTATAATTTTGGAATATTTTGCCCCATCTTATAGAGTTATTTGGGCCATAGTTACTGCTTTATTCTCTTTTTTTTTGCTACAAGTATTTATCAAAGTCATCTTTTTTAGTTTTATTATTTTTTATATAATTTTATTGTATTATATCCAAGTTACTTTTGTAGTTTCTAATTACCTGACAAATTATTTGGTCAGCTTTAATTTCTAGTTGTACCTTCTGCATCTAATAATTCCAATATATCCAGGTATGTAATCTATTTCTGTTTATATTCTATCTAATGACTTTCATTCATTGTTTTTTTTTTTTGCTTTTTAAATTTTATTTTGTTTTATTTTTTAGACGGAGTCTCGCTCTATCGCCCATACCCAGTTAATTTTTTTTGTATTTTTAGTAGAGACGGGGTTTCACCATTTTAGCCAGGATGGTCTCTATCTCCTGACCTCATGATTCGCCCGCCCTGGCCTCCCAAATTGCTGGGATTACAGGCGTGAGCCCCCGTGCCCGGCCCCTTCATTGTTTCTTATATTCCACTACCTCTTTCTTTATCACTACATTATGGAAAAATGAATTGTACATGTAATACAAAGCCTCAGATGATGGTATTGTCTTCTAGAGAGGATTTTTGTTTACTTCTTCAGAGCAATTCCATGACAGTCAGTGGAATACCTTCTTAATCTACATTCAATGCTTTCAGTTCTCTACACAACCAGGACTATAGGAAGCCAAGCCCCAAGTTCATTCAAAGGCTATTTCATCTCCTTTGACTCATCATTTGGGATTTTCCTTTGAGAATTCCAACTTTATTCAAAGTTGTTTAATGGGTACTTGACTTTGTATTGTCCCTTCGTAATTTGATGCCTTTAAAGTCAGTTTAGTTTTAAAGTCTTTTTTTGTTGTTTGTTTGTTTGATTTTTGTTTCAGTCAGCAGATATTTTTAGGGCAAAAGCAATTCTGATGTTAATGTTATTTTTCTGAATTCTACTCTGGTGTACTAAGTTTGTTTTACTGATGCCTCAGTATCTTGTTAATGGTTTTGTGCTTTTGAGATGATTATAAATATATTTTTTTAGATACTTTAGCTCTATTCAGCAAGACATTTGTCCCAAATTACCAATTATCATTAGCAAATATCTTTGTGAGTTTTTATTCGTAATATTCTATTATCTTTTTCAATCTAGTGAAGTCCAGCTTAGCTGTATTGAATATTTTGAAAATATCAGTGAAGGTGACATTCACTTATCACAGTAAGATGTTTATGATGCAAAAGTGGTGAAAATTATTGAGAGGATTTCATGAGGATATCAAGAGATAAAGTGAATAATTTAAAGGTCTTACTGATTTTTCTCTTGTAAAGATGAGCTGTATATTGGATGCATTGGATAATCATGACTTTAAATGTACTAGGAAAGGTAGTTTTAAGTATTCAGTAACTTCACAGCATTTTCTCCCCACTGTGTTTCCATGAATCACTATTAATTTCTTTCTTTCTTTCATGTCTCAACATATATTCCTTAAAGTTTAGGGAAAAACCTGAAAATGTGTTTCTCCTCACATAAATATTTGAGAAGTGTATTTTAAACCAGATAAATGTCAAACTCAGAACCTTGTATCACAAGATTCTGTGATTTTGAAATACTTTTATCAACTGAGATTTGTTGATTCTATATTTTGAGTACATTTTAGATTATGAGTATAAAAAAGAAATTAAAGTAAGTATGGCGTGATACTGTAGCCTACATTATTTTAAAGATACGTTCTTTTGTGAAGGCCTCCTTGTATACATTAAGTTTGTTATATTTATAATTCCAAGTATAGTTTTTATTCTATTAGGAAGAAGTTATAGTGGCAGTATGAAAATAAAATTAGTTTACTATTATTGATATGGTTTAATTCTAAAATTATGGTTGAAAATGCTTCAAGAGAGCAGAATAGGGTTCATAGAGACAGAACTTCATGCTTGTAAAACTTATAATAAACTTTCAGACCCTGATTATAATTTTTTAAAAATATAACTGATCTGGAGCTTTTGTAGAAATGTAATCTGTCAGTTTTTAATCTGTCCCATACTCCCAATCTTTTCTTCAGAATTGACAGATCTTTTCTGATTAATGTGCAGAACAGAGAGTTAAAATTCAAGCAATCTATATTTTAAGACTGTATTGGAAGCTTGATGAATAAAAATGACAATGGAAAAGAGAACCTAAACTTTTTCAGTTCTCCTCTAGGAGAAAAAAAATGTAAAATTAAGATTGCATTTAGGAAAAAAAAATTGGACATATATGGAATTATAAAAGTTGAGAAAGGATGCTACTCTGCAAATGTTGCCCCTAGAATTGTTCAGTATCCAAATGCACACCATATATGGCGATTGTGGTCATGGGAAACATGGCTTAAAATTCCTACAAAAAATTAATCATTCTTATTAAAATTTAATCTTTTATAGTAATTGCCTTGGTAGACTTAGCACTTAATATAATGTAAAAAAAATAGTCTTACCAAAAGAATTTCTCAGTAGAAATTCCTTTAAGAATCAGTTGGTAGAGGGTGGGGCCAAAATGGCTGACTAGAAGCAGTGGTGTTCGGAGGCTCCCATTGAAAAAACCCACAGTAATCATGTGAATCCTTCACTGGCAACCAGGGTATCCAGGTTCTCTCATCAAAATTGACTAGAAGACTGGCATGACCCACGGAAAGAAGGACGAACAGTGTAGTGTGGTGGCCCACCTGAGAATCATATGGGGTAAGGGAACCCCCTCCACTAAGACAAGGGAGGCAGTGAGTGAGTGTGCCATACAGCTGGGGAAACTGTGCTTTTTCCACGAAACTGTGCAACCCATGGATAGGAAGATCCCACGTGCAAACCCATGCCACTGGGGCCTAGAGTCCCAAACCCAGAATGTGTAGATTCTTACAGCTCCTCTGTGAGAATCTGCTTAAGCCTACTGAACACCTTGGGGGAGGGGTGACCAGCATGGTGGCTGTGGCTGCCTGCTGTCTAAGCTCTTTGAGCTCCTTGGGGGAGGGGACAGCAGCCAGCACTGGAACTTGCAACTGCCTAACACACTAAGCTCCTGGGGCAGGGGAAGAGTGGCACCCACCTGTATAGCTCCAGGCTGCACTTTTACCTGTTGGAGCCAAGGAGGTTGGACGGCTTGGTCCCAAGACTTGTCCCCACAGCCCAACACACCTGCTGTAGTAGTCTGCAGCCAGGGTACCTCTTCAGGCCTGACCCTGACCTATCTTTTCTCATTGGGCAGGGCTTCCTTATAGGAACTCCAATAACTCCAGCCAGAGACTCAGGGATAGAATCTGGATCTCCCTGGACCTAAGCCCCTAGGAAGGAGGGGTGGCCACAGTCTCTGTGGACCAGCAGACTTAACATCTCCTCATGGTAGTTCTGAGGAATCCAGGCAGCCCAGATGTGTGGGTTTCCACCCCGTGAAGCACGCTCCCTCTGCCAAGGGACAAAGTGCTTCATTCAATAGGTCCTGTTCCCCATGCCACCCAACTGGGTAAGACCCTCCAACAGGGGTTGTCAGACACTCTATTATTCAGTGATCCTACTGGCATCAGATTGGTGCCCCTCAAGGCCAGAGGTCCCAGAAGAAGGAGCAGGCACCCATCTTTGCTGTTCTCCAGACTCCTTCAATAACATCTCCAGACATGGGAGCAAATCAGATTAATAAGGTCTGAAGTGAACCCCCAGCAACCTACAGCAGCCCTACAGAGAGATACTTGATTATTGAAAGCTTCAACAACAGCATCATCAACAACAACAAAAAGCCCCCACAAAACCTCACCCAAGGGTCAGTGTCCTCAAAGATAGAAACTTGACAAACTAATGAAGATGATAAAGAATCAGTGAAAAAATGCTGAAAACCCAAAAGACCAGAATGCCTCCTCTCCTCCAAATGATTGCAACATCTCTCCATCAAGGGTACAGAACTGGACAGGAGATCAGATGGACTAATTGACAGAAGTAGGCTTCAGAAGATGAGTAAAAGTAAAGACTATGAAAAGGAAAGAAAAAAGAAAAAGAAGAAACAAAACTAAAAACTTACCTCAGAAGTAAAAACCATGCTGAGCTAAAGAAGCATGTTCTAACCCAATGCAAAGAGGATAATAACACTGATAAAAGGTTAGAGGAATTGTTAACTAGAATAACTAACTAGTTTAGAGAGGAACATAAATGACCTGATGAAGCTGAAAAACACAGCACAAGAACTTCATGAAGCAAAACAAGTATCAACAGCCAAATTGACCAAGCAGAGAAAAGAATATCAGAGTTTGAAGACCACCTTGCTGAAATAAGGCATGCAGACAAGAATAGAGAAAAGAGAATGAAAAAGAATGAACAAAACCTCCAAGAAATATGGGACTTCATAAAAAGGCCAAACCTATGATTGATTGAAGTACCAAAAGGAGATGAGGGAAATGGAAACAAGCTGGAAAACACATTTCAGGATATTATCCAGGAGAACTTCCCCAACATAGCAAGATAAGCCAATATGCAAATTCAGGAAATACAAGGAACACCATTAAGATACTCCACGAGAAGATCAACCCCAAAACACATAATCATCTGATTCTCCAAAGTTGAAATGAAGGAAAAATGTTAAGGGCAGCCAGAGAGAAAGACCAAGTCACCTACAAATGGAAGCCCATCAGACCAACAGTGGACGTTACAGCAGAAATTACAAGCCAGAAGAGATTGGGGCCCAATATTCAACATTCTTACAGAAAAGAATTTTCAACCCAGAATTTCATAGCCAAACTAAACTTCATAAATGAAGGAGAAATAAAATCCTCCCATGACAAGCAAATGTTGAGGAATTCTGTTACCACCAGGCCTGCCCTACAAGAGTTCTTGTAAGAAGCACTAAATATGGAAAGGAAAAACCAGTACTAACCACCACAAAAACATATATATTTAGATCTTCTTTACATGTTGGAAGATTTCAAAAATAAAGCCATCAGGTACTGAGTTTCCTTTGATGGGAGACTTTTCATTACTAATTCATTCTCTTTAGTTATTATTGTTTATTCAGATTTTCTTTTCTCATCACTAAGTCTCGGCAACTTGTATGTGTTTAGGAATGTATCCATTTTTTCTAGGTTATCTAATTTATCGATGTATAATTGTTCATAGCAGTTTCATAATCCTTTGTATTTCTGTGTTATGAGTGGTGGTATCTCCTCTATCATTTTAGATTTTATTTATTTGAGTCTTCTCTTTTTTTCTTAGTCAGCTACAGCTTTTCAACTGTGTTTATCTTTTCAAAAACCCATCTCATAGTTTCATTGATTTCTTTCTATTGTTTTTCTAGTCTCTATTTCACTTCTTTTGTTCAGATCTTTACTATTTCCTTCTTTCTACTAATTTTGGGTTTAGTTTGTACTACTTTTTCCAGTTTCTTGAGGGATAACCATTAGGTTATTTATTTGAGATGTTTCTTTCTTTTATGTAGGCATTTATTGCTATAGGCTTTCCTGAAATAACTGCCTTCACTGTATCCCATAAGTTTGGATATGTTTAGTTTCCCATTTAATTTCTTATTTGACTCGTTGGGCGATTGGAGAATATTGTTTAATTTCCATGTATTTGTGAATTTTTAAAAATTTGTCCAGTTACTGATTTTTGGTTTCATACCATTGTGATCAGAAAAGATATTTGATATGATTTTGATCTTTTTAAATTTGTTAAGACATGTTTTGTGGCCTAATATATGGTCTATTCTGGAGAATGTTCTGTGTGCACTTGTGAAGAATGTGCACAGTACTGCTGTTGGAAGAAATGTTCTATATATGTCTGTTAGGTCTATTTTGTCTAAAATGTAATGTATCTCCAATGTTTCCTTATTGATTTTCTTTCTGCATGATCTGTCCATTGCTGAAATGAAGTATTGAAGTTTCTTGTTTTATTTTATTGCCATCTGTTTCTCCCTACAGATCTATTAATATTTACTTTAAGTATTTAATTTTACTTTAAGTATTATCCAATGTCAGGTGCATATATATATATATGTATATAGTATTTTGTATTGCATATATATATTATATTTTGTGTTGTATGTTTGTATTCCATTTGCATGGAATATCCTTTTCTATTTCTTCTTTTTGTGAGGCAGAGTCTCACTCTGTCACCCAGGCTGGAGTGCAGTGGCGTGATCTCAGCTCACTGAAACCTCCACCTTCTGGGTTCAAGCGATTCTCCTGCCGCAGTTTCCTGGGTAGCTGAGATTAGAGGTGCACATCACTATGCCAGGCTAATTGTTTTTTAAATTTATTTTCCATTGTTAAGCATTACATGATTGTATTAAAATTCTGACAGCTAAAGACTTATTATTGCCATTTTGTTGATTGATTTCTAGTTGTTTTATAGATATTTATTTTTTCCCCTCTCTTGTTGTCTTCCATTTTTAGTGATGATTTTCTCTAGTGGTGCTTTGAATCCTTATATTTAAATATTTTTAAACATCTTTGGTTTGTCTGTAGATTTTTGCTTTGCGGTTACCATAAAGCTTACGTAAAACATTTTAGTTATAATGAGCTGATAATAACATAACTTTGAATGCATTAAAAACAACACTTTCACTCCATTCCACCCCCATATTTTATATTTTGATGTCACAGTTTACATCTTTTTATACAGTGTATTTCTTAACAAAGTATTATAGCTATTATTGTTTTAAATAGTTTTATATTTTAACCCTGATACTCATCATACCATTTAATTTCCAGTCAATGAGAAATATTATTTCATCACACCAAAGCTTAGAGTAACATTCGTAATCAATTCTTAGTCTTTTGGCGAAGAAATACACAAAGTTCATCTTCAACAAATACTTAAATGTCTTATCCTCACAGCATGCCACTCTTCTAATTACTGGGCATAGACTAAAAAGCAAAAACTGACAAAATACCTACCATTGAAACTGAATTTTAGTTGCAAACACAGACAACAAGTTGTAGGCATGCTTTCTCCAATGTCTTTCCTCCTTTCATGAACAGGAGATAAGAGGATTCTGAGGCTGTAGGTCACAGTGGAATGACAAATGGATTCCACAAGAAGGAATACAGTCTTTCAATTAACATACAGATGAAACCTACCTGCCAACAGGAGGTGTCCATCATGGATAGTATATAAAGAAGAAATAAATTTCTATTGCTTTAGAACCACTAAATCAAGTGTGCATTTGTTTTGGCAAGCTAGTGATGCATTTTATCTTTCTCCAATATCGATATTCCAATATAAACTTAGACAAAAATTTGACATCTTTTTTTACTCCCAATGAGAGAGTTCAAATTAGTACTTTGTCTTGCTAGTTTGAATACTTCTAATCCTTTAAAAATAGAGCTACATAAAGGAAAAACTGTCAAAATGTCTACATTTCAATTTCTCTTGTGTATCACCTTCATTCATACTCTCAAGGGAGATACTTTATGTTCTACTCTTCACTATTGATTGAAAAGGGATTCTCTCACTTGATTTCCACTCTAATAGAATATTGTTAAGAAAAGGACATTTTTAGACTCAATTTAATGATTTCTTGTAAACGATTAAATGAAAAATAATGGAAAGATTGAAGCAGCAAATGTTATGTTCTGAGAAGCAGATCAACTTACTGAGAAGCAACTTTTCTGTATCTTCAGTAGTTATAAATATTGGGCAACTTTCCTAACTTTAGTTCTTAATTTTTTTCCTTTTCATAGTGAAGTTTTAAGTACAGATTCGTGATTTTCAACATTATTTTATGCCTTATTTTGTATGTAAATATTATACACATATTAGCTATGTATATATCTGTTAGAATATGTCTCAATACATTTATATTTCTTATGCATCTGGAGTGTACAAATGCTCTAAGTCTGTTTTCGAATATTGGGAATCACATAGGACAGAAGTTGGTGAAAGATAAAATGATATGTATTTTATAACCCTGCTGACTTTCTCTTTTCCTGAAATGTTTAAACTCCCTCCACGACTAAATTATAATCCTGAAAAAGAGAACATGTTAAAATGCATTGTATTTGTAAAATCTTAATCTTACATGGAGAAAAATTCTGAAGGTAAGAGGAAATGCATCAGAATTCTGTCCTTCATCTATTTGCACTAGGGATTTAACAATTACAGCAAAATACATTAGGGATTCATAAATCTTCCTACAGACTTTTTTTTTTCTTTTTCTATCTTTCATGAATTACTCCCTTTGTTTTCTTCTGGCCTACATACTTTTTAAGGCTTTGGTAAGTACTGAATTTCCCTTTAGTACTTAAAATTTTAGCAACTCGAATTCTCAAGAGCACTCTACCAGCCAGTCTTGGCTTTATAAATTCTGTCAGGATGGTGCCATTATCAGAACTGTTTGCTAACAATTTCATTAAGAACAGATGACTCAGAAGTACAGATGTAAAAACATTTTCTCCAACTTTATATCATGGAAAAAATAGGTTTATGTGATGGGTTCCAAAACTGAGTCCAGATAACGCTCCTTTGAAGTGAGTTTGGAATATGACAATGGAATCTGCAGTCTTCTCCTAACAAAAGAGTTTTCTAAGTTATCCAAAAGTAACTCAGTCCTTCACTTTTCTAGGAGAAAGGATTCCCGTACCTTCTGTCTCCAAAATTATTTTCTTAAACAGGTTATAGTAGAGTAATTATATCAGAAAAGACTCTCCCACAAAAATCGATTTTGTAAACATTTTTACAAAAGTCCTCTAAAGGGTATACTAATAAGCCTCCTCCACTTTACAGATGTTAACAATCTAAATTCATATTTAAGTACAGTAAATAAAATGTAGTCCCAAATTGAGGCTTTTGTACTGATATGCTGACACAATGTTAAACCATTTCAATGAGAATTACGTAATCCCATCTTTAAGTCATGAAAGCAATCAAGGTAATGACAAAAATAATGCGTATTGCTTACAATCTTATAATATGTAATAGAAAAATGATAATTATTTTTCTCATAAAAATTCAAAGTGGGTGATGATTTTTTCTCAACCATTATCTATTTATGTAACTACTATATAGTTTGAATTACTAACAAATTATTTAGTAGATGATGTTTGTGAACCCGAACATTCACTGGACTCTCATAAATTTGAAAGTCACTTATAATAGGGAAGATATATGTAAATCATTTATGTTTTTTAAATATCAATTAAATATAAGAATTTGTTCTAGTGTTTCTTATAAGAATAATTTATTATTTAGCATAATTGTTTTAGGATAGAGTATGAAGAGAAGAAAACACTCATTTGGAAATACATAACAGAATTATGCTTCTTCCCTGGTCTTTTTACAACCAAGTCCTAACATGGTAAAAGTCTGGTGCAATGATTAGCATCCCAGAAGAGATTTAAATCTCAACTTTATTTTTATCCTTATTATCTTTGAGTTCTACTAGTGTTTGGGGACATGCTCTGTAATGAGCATGAGCATGTTTTACTCAAAGGAGTATACATCATCTCTTCTTTCTAGAGGATTTGAAATTGTTCTTATCAATTGGGGCTCAGGGATTCTTCCTTTAAGTCCTCCCTCCGCCATGCAAAAAATGGAGGGATGTACTACTTCAATGCTTTAAACTATTTGCAGAGAAGAAAAGGGCAGGAAACTCATGGTCCTGAGGTGGTTGGGAATCACTATAACTCACCTGAATGACTTGTCTATTCTTTATTGTTTCCTTTGCCTTTCCCTAACTTCTACTCTCTTTTCTTCTGTTTCTATGTTTGTGGCATGAATAAAAAGCACATATCTTTCTTTTTTCTCTGTCTGGACATTTCTCATCTTTAATGTTTTGTATGTTTCGAATGATCTAGCTTCTCTGAATGACTGTAACCCCCACAAAGGCAGAGAGCTCACAAACCTATGTACCTTATGTGGTAGAAACTCAATAGATGCATTCAATGAGTTATTGAGGTAGGCAGTTATCAAGTTGTAATTACAAATTATACCTGGGTAAGAGTTTTGTTCCCTCTTGTTACACATATCTGACATTATATCCAGGGTTTTAGTTCATTTGGATTAGAATGTGTTCCCATCTTTCTGATGCTATTTTATCACAAAAAATTCTCAGGGAATTGTTTAGACATTTAGGTAAAATTTGTGACATTGACTGTACTGAATAGGCACTTGAGGACAAAAGGTGTGAAAACCAATGTAAGTGCTCAGTATTGATGAGGAAATTGAAAAAAGGGTAGGAGTAGGTACCAGGAGAAAAGAACATTGCTCCAACAGAACAAGAAAAGCAAAAAGCATCAAACTAGATATACCTGCTTCTCACTTCTTCACTAGACTGCCACAGGTCTTCCGGAAAATCTGGATAAATGATTTGGGTATTCTATGATTCATTCAAATCTAAAGAGGCAATTAAAATAATTCATCGGTTATTTTCCAGGGTACTTATAGATCCTAGAAAATCTGTTAAAACTTCTACATATGAGTTTTATGTATTCCTCTTCCAAAATAGAACACTTTCCATTCCAGTAGTACGATTTTTTTTTTAGCAAATTGATCAATTTTTCTGCATCTCAGCTGTAAAATGAGTAAATATGTTTAATAATATGAAGTATCTCAAAAGTTATTATAATGAGTAAGTTACATAATAATTTAAAGTACCTGAACATGGCTATACTAGGAATCAGATAAATGTCAGTTATTATTATGATTAATATTAATTGAATCAACATTATGTTTGTTAAAAGATTAAATATATTATAACCATAAATTAAAGAGAAACTTTGAGTTTAAAAAATCTCTGTTTATGTGGCCTAAATGGTAGGTTAATACAGTATAAATGATTTGTCTAGTGGAGTGGCTGAGTCATTCAGAATATGAAGAACATAATTCAGGGTCAAGGTCAAGGGACATATTGAGAAGAGAGAGAATGCAATTGAAATTATTAAAGACATCATTTCCATGTTTTATAAGTGAGCCCTGCCTGGCCTTACCATCAGGAAAAGACTGTGAAATATACCCACTAACTATGATGTTAGCAAAATGTACAACGGAGGTAGTTCATTCAAGGCAAATAATTTAATATTTTTATCAAAACTTTTCAAAAGCTTGAGATATGAAGTCTGTGTTGGCTGTCATTCCAGTTTCTTGCTAAGCAGGCCTATACGAACAGTAGATATTGTGAAAATCACAATATTTTGAAAAGGAAATGGAATGAGCGAATCAGAAAACATATCTGGGAGGCAGAGTATGGGGAATACAGCACAATTACGATGAAATGTATTTTTAATTTCAAAATAGTTGTAGAGGGTGAAAAAACTCTCAGAGCTGTGGGAAGCTACTTTGAAAAGCATGGGTTTAAAAAGAAATTTGTGTGAATATCAGGGCAAAAAAATCTTTAATACCATGTCAAATAGTGAGAAGAATTGACTGGGTAATATACAACCAATTAAGGAGATACAAGAAATGAAATATTCAGTGACATATACTAGACAATGATCATGAAGTTATCTCATCTCAAATTTAGAGTAGTTATATTCCAGAATAATTGCTAATCTATAAGACTGCCTTTGGGATTTATCATCTGTCAGTCAGAGTGTTGACATAACTTTCTTCAGAAAACTTAATGTAAACTTGACGGGGGGAAAGGGTATTGAATTTTCTGACAAATAAATGATGATTTACATTGATTTAAGGCTCTCTAGTTCATTATAGAATGATTGTGCTCAGGGAATAAAAGAAGGCAAACATGAAGGAATTCAGGCATTAACTATAGTAAAATAAATACAATGCTCTTGGTATCTATGTTGTCTTTAAAAATGAGAGTTTCTTCTTTTCTATCTATTCCTGTAAAAGCAGATCCTCTACACATTTGAAAACCCATTGTCATGGCTTAATTCTTCCATTATTAGCCTTCCATTATTTAACCTTCAAAAATGTGTGTACTGTCATTTCTAAAACGAGTATTAAAATGTCTAACCCAGAGGGGTACAATGGGAATTAAATGCTGTAATTTGCTTCAAGATCTTCTTAAATAGCATGTTCTTCCAGTACTTAATTTCTAATCTTTTCATCATGAACTTATACAATTATGTATATACTATATATATAAAATTATATGTATATGTGCAAATTGCTTGTTAAATCTTATTTTGTTGAGGTTCTGATTTTTGTCTTTTATTTATCTGTTATGACATAGTTTGTTATCTAATTTATTCTGTAAGGGAATCTGGTACTATTTTGTTTATACTGTTTATTCAGCAGATTATTCAAAATTTTACTGAGTTCTGTTAGGGAAAAAAGTATATAGATCTCGAAAATTAGGCTAAAAGATCAACTGGGTATTTTTTCAGGTCCTAAGGAGACAAGCCCATTTAAGGATTACCTAAGGGAATATGCTTTGCTCTCATTATTCTGTACTGTTGAATAAAGGTACATTTGGCAAAATTATATTTTAAAATGGAGACTTTTGTCTATAATGATGCTAGTACTTTCTGTACAGTAGAAAAGATAACTACAAAGGTTTCATTTTATTGCCCCAGAGGAGAGTAACCAGTTTTCCGTTTTTCTTTTTAATCTCACCTGGTAATTTTGTTAAAAAATGTATTTGTAAATTGCCTATAAATATCTAGATTTTCAAATACTTTTTGAATCAGTATAAACATTTTATTGCTTCACTTATTAATTAGTGAAATGAATAAAATATTTGATATAGATTTTGCTTGTTTTTATGAAAGTCATCAGTGTTTAACTTTTTGAAAGTTGTACTTTTGCAGTGCTATGGGCTCAAAGTTGGGGTAGGTATAGGTGTTTTGTGAGCTGATATCACCATATATGAATAATTGTAGACTATTATTCTACTAGGATTAAAACCATCAAGGAGTTCAGCATTTCTACAAGCATTTTCTTTTAATATCACTTACAATAATAGCAAAGAAGGGTTAATTAATTGAACTGTACTGTATTTCTTCTGTCCCAGCTTCTCTACCTGATCTTTTCATGCTATTTAAAAATCGTCTACACATAGGTTCAATATTAAGTCATTTTTTATGACTTTCAGGAAGATTGATAAAATCTTGTAATAACACATTTGCACTGATAAAACATAGAAGAGTTTATTTTCCTTATAAAATGTAATGCCACTTTGATTTACTTTCCACAAGGTACATTAATGTTTATCCTTAGGAAAAAAACCATATTTTTAATTCAGAAAATTCTGGTACTCAACCAGAAACAATTATTTCTGATTAACTACCTTCCCATACTTTGACTTCCATAACTAAGTGTATTACTTACATTCACATTCAAAGATTACTGAGTTTTCTCCATTTGTAAAAATTATGTTTTCTAAAAAAAAGTTAACCACTTTTATAATACTATTGAGATATTTAACCCCTTGGGCTATTAAACTCCATTGTACAGTGAATAAAATACTTTGGATAGACAAATGGCCAAACTGGTTAATTTCCCAATATCCCTTTCAGAGTTGATAATATCATCCGTTAAGTCAGCCACTGCAATATAACACAAGTGCTCATCTTAACTCTATTTTCTGAATTGTTTATTGATAAAACAATTATTTGAGAACATTTTTAATATACCTTCTAATCCCTCCATATTAAATAAAAGCATCAAATATACATTATTATATTTAACATAGATCTGAAATACAGACCCAGTAAAACTGTTCTTAGTTTCCTAATAAATGGAGACCTCTAAAGGACTTATTTTCTATGTCTATAAATTCACAGATGTGATGGATTGCCTTTGCTTATAATAAGCATAATTTAATAGCTCTAATTATATGTTTGCAGTTGTAACTGAGAGATATTTAAATTGGGATGAGAGAAAAAGGGGTAAGAGTTGAGTGAAGTGTAAACCTAATGGCAGATAGTTGTGATATGTTGTTTGATTCTTTCTTGGGAGGACACTGGGGCCTCTTGAACCTGTTCCAGTATGTTTTAACCAAATAGAGTTAATATGAGCAATTGTGCCACACTACAGTGGCTGACTCGAAGTATGAAATTACCAAATCTGAAACGGGTTAATTGTGAAATTAAATGGTTTAGTTATTTGTGTCCGTGTGCATTTTTGGAGAGAAAAGATAAACAGGTATGTGATAAACAGGTATGTGATGAATAGTGATTGTAATTATTTAGTAATTATAAATCTACTGGGACCAATGCAACATAAACATTAGAAAAGTGATTTGATGTAATAGAAGAGTGGATAATAACACCTCAATATCCATTTCCCCATTCAACAAGAGTTACATACATATTTCAGCATTCATTAATTCATTAAGTAAACATGTACTAAATGAATATAATGTAGTAGTCATTGCTTACTGCTAAAAAATGGAGTTGCTTATTAAGCTGACACATTAGCAGAAAGGATAGATAATCACACATGAAACTATACTGAAATATAAAGATTGTCATAATAAGAGTATGTCATGGGAACATGAGGCTGTACTGGGGACTCTTAACACAATAGTGAGGTCCAGGGAGGACCTCCATGGTGAGAAGAGTTACCCTGGTAGTTGAAGCACCAAAGAATGAATTCAGGAAAAGAGGAGGAAATATATTCTAGAAAGAAAGAAAGTAGAAAGTGAAATTGTGCAGAAATGTTTCTTCTCACTATTACAGTGAATATTTGGAATAGACAATAGAGATAGAGGTAGAAAACAACAAGTGAAATTGTTCAGAAATTGTTTTTTTTTCTCAGTACAGTGGACACTTGAAGAAGAGGCTAGAGAGAAAAATCAAGACTAGATTGTCAGGAAATCATGTATTAAGATTTTATCTACTATCATTGTAAGGTGTTAATCATGCAGTAATATGTTCATATTCATGTCAGAAAGGTCTCTCTCTTAAAATTATGGAGAATGAACTTGATGGAAGAAAGAATAAAGGGGAAAGGACAAATTAGAAGGTTACTGCAGTAGTACATGAAAGAAATGGTAAGGGTAAAAGTGAAATTAATAGAGTGGGAAGGGATTTGAGATATAATTGCATGCCAAAATGACAAGACTTAGTTGTTCACTGAATGTGGATGATAAAGGAGAAGAAGGAGATAAGGAGGAAGGTTGTATTATTGAAAATGCAAGCAGGTTCAGTGGGACTAATGAAAAGTAATTCAGTACTATTGGTATTGAGCTTGAGATATTACATGATATCCACTTGAAATGAGCAGGAAACAAATAAATATTTTATTTCTTTTAAGAAAAATTCTGGGCAAGAGAGCAATTGTGGAGACAACCTGTAATACTTGTAATTTAAGCTATGGAAGTGAATCAAATTGACCAAATGGAGTATACAGGCCTGAAGAGTATTCTGATTTAATTACAAGTAAGAAAATAGTGAGATAATGTAAAATGAGAAGAAGAACATAGGTAGTGTGGTTTCATGAAAGTGAAAGGTTTCAAGGGAAGTTTTCCAGAGTGTCAAATGTTGCCAAAGCGAAACATTGTAGGAACGAGAACTGTCCATGGTAATGGTGTATGGTTGCAATGATAAGAGGAATTCAGTGTATGGTAATGTAAACATAAAAATCATAGTCAATTTAGTAATGAATAGGAAATTGAGAAAGCACAAACAGTAAGTATAAACAATATACCTTAAAACACTTTGGCTGTAAAAAATAAGAAGTGGCACTATGGTGTCTGGAGGACACAAACAAATTGAGTTTTAAAAGCTGCTTAAAATTCATGCAAATGAGTGGCATAACCAGGTCTCTTTAATAACCAAGTCCTTCCGTGAATTCACTTAATCCATCCTATCACCCTTGTGATAGTTTATAATATAATTACCCCCAGATTAGAAATCTAGCTATTCAGAGGGAACCCCACACAGGATGATATTTTTGTCTTTGATTAACTAAAAATATCATAAGAATTTGGCACATAGAAGGTATTTATAAATGTTTCTTGAATGAATTAAATTGGCCAAGATCTTGCATCCAGCAAACAATGGGACCAGATTGCTTCCCCACATCCTTTTGCTTTGCTATGACTATCTACCAATCCCACAATGGAAATTCTTGAAAACTGTTAATTTTTAAATAATATGAATAATGATAAAAAAGGAGAAGAATATAAATTGAGAAAATTATACTATCTAGGCAGTCAGAGAAGATGACGCATCTCATATATTCAGGGCAGGGAACCCTAAGCATTTGTGTGGGGGAATATTGATGTCTTTATTAATCTAGCAATTAGTCATCTTGCTAGAAACAAGGCTCCCAGATGAATTCTCTGAAAGCAAGTGGAACTTGCATAATCAAGAATTTTTGACTTTAAATTGAAGAAATTATGTTATGGAAATAAGTCAGAAAGAATAAAAACATAAAGTTTTACTGGCACTCTCTTTCCCTAATAGTCTTAGAGACTCAAATTTGTCTTATCTCTTTGACAACTCATAATTGTAATAAATGAGAAAATATAACAGTCAACTGTCACAGCTAAATTTTCCTTAGTCA
Organism: Macaca nemestrina; assembly: GCF_043159975.1. Classification (NCBI taxonomy): domain Eukaryota; kingdom Metazoa; phylum Chordata; class Mammalia; order Primates; family Cercopithecidae; genus Macaca; species Macaca nemestrina. The sequence goes on along the minus strand of NC_092131.1, from coordinate 24,276,652 downwards.
ACTTTTATGTGTCAAAGATTATTCTCTGGAATGCATCAGGGTTCAGCAAATATTGCATCTTCTTCCTAAACGTCCATGTGTGTGAGCATGTGTGTGTGTGTGTGTTTTAGTTGTCAAATGTGAACAGTGTTCTAACATTACGTAATGTGTAAATGTTCATGCTTAAGGCTATGTCTGAAATAGAGTGTTCTATCCTTTTGATAATCTACACATACATATTGTAGGTACTCTCAAAAGCCTCCCTCATCAAATTATCTAAAATTGTATTTCTTGGCAGTCTCTATCTCCCCAAATGCTGAGGAGATCCCTATACTTAACTACATTAATTGTGTTTCAAGTTACCAAAAAGCAGTAAGTCCACTCTTTGCACAGTATTTGGATGATCTCATTAGTAACAGGGGATGGTTAGAATGGAGGGAACAAAACTTTTGTTTTGTTCTTTAAGTAATTTTTTGTTTGGCTTTATGTATTACATATTTACTTGTTTATCATTAGTGTTCCAATTAGACTGCAAATCCTTGAGGAGTAGGCACATTTTCTCTTATGCACTTCTAGGTGTTTCACTAATCTTAGTGTTTCACTAAGCCAATTTTTATCATTATCATGTTAATTGTGATCTAAGGTGAGATTTAGGAACACCAGGATTGAAAAGTAAATTTAGGATCTAGTCAAAATTTACTTCTACTAAATGAGAATTTACTATCCGTACCTTTGGCTAAAATGTACTGGTCCCTCCATTCCAGCCCTCCCCTGTTACAAATGAGATCATCCAAATACTCTCTAAACAGTGGACTTACTGCTTTTTGACACTTTGAAACACACTTAGTGTGGTGAGGTATAGGGTTCTACTCAGTCCTATTAATGTTCCTTGTGCTTATGCGGAGACAACTGAGGATCAAGCCCAGGTATTACACATCGCTGGCTGGGAGTACATAGTATAGTGTTGGGCATGTTATGTGCAGTTAAGAAATATTGCCTGAACTAATGAGCTCTGGCTGGTTTGTGATCATCAAACTATGAAGATATAGTAAGTAATAATGACCCATCACCTATTGATGACCCATTTTGTTTGAGGCACACAAGTGTTTAAAATGGATTTTATGACTTTCTGCTTGTAATAACCCTACAGGAGTGAAAATACTGTCATCATTTGTAAACTGGAAAGGTTATTTTGAGAAGTTAAGTACCCACTGTGTAAAATAGTTTGGTAGCATCAGGTCAAATTAAACATATGCCTATCTCTTGGACATAAATTCCATTCTTAAGTACATACCAAGCAATCATGTGCAAACCAAGGTGTATATATATGACTATTTACATCACCACTGTTATCAACAGCCCTCGAATGGAAACAATTCAAACACACATTATTGGTAGAATAGAAAAAAGCTCCTGATCTATTTATGCAATGGAATAGTCAATATAACAATGAGGATAAATACATTACAACTACACACAACAACGTGGATGACTCACAGAAGTTGATGTTGAGCAGCAGAAACCAGAAGCAAATACACATCTCATGAGTCCATTCAAATAAAGCACAAAACAGGAAAAATTAATCTATGGAGTTACAAGTCAACATAACGGTTACTCGTGAAAGGCATAGTGACTCCCCATAGTCACTAACTACATAATCATATTTTTTGAGTAATAGTTATTGACCAAATGGTAAAATCAGAGTGGCCCTGTATTTTATACAAGTGTGGTAGGCTGAATAATGGCTTCTGAAGGTATCCAAATTCTACCTTCAAACTTCATTAAGTGGATGAGACTATGGGGAGCAGGGTGCTCCCGAAATGTTCATTTGCTGGATGAGCTGGATGATACTGTTCTTGTGTGATTCCAGGTTAAGAATGGGCAAAAGAGAAACTTGAGCTCAATAAGTAGTCATTGTTTTTGGAAAGTTACCACAGTCAATATGGTGATAGACAAGCAAAGTGGTGCTCTAAGGCCTAGATAATCTTTTCTCTCATCTTCTCTACATCCAGCTCACCTTTCTGATTACTAGCTCTAATGACCAACAGAGACGCCAGACTTACCACTAGATACATGGCTACACATCACATCGGATGTTGCATTGGAGCAACAGCATATCATAACCTCTTTATAAGTCCCCCATTCAATATTTTGCTTTGGCAGTAGAAGGTTTTAGAACTTCTTATTTCGCAGCAAACTCTGAGTTGTCTATTCTCATTAGTGTCTCAGCCAGGTTGGCTAGAAACTCTATGATCATCTGACTTTTCACTACATATTTTCACTTTCCAAACTCTTCCCACATACCTGTGAAGTATACTTTCATAATAAATTCTTTTTTACATAGTTATTGATACCGAGTCTACTTCCTTGAGTGATCCCTGACTGATTCATTGATAACATTCTATTTATTGACTTGAGTGTTTGTTCCAAGAATGTGTCCCTTTTTGAGAGAAATAATTAAGCCCTATATTTATGATTTTTGTTCTTTTTGAATTATGTCATACATTGGAGTTAAATGTTTACTTACAAAATTCCTTTCAGGAATGATCATGAATGATTATCTTATATCAGATCAAATTCAATTTATCTTCACAACAGATATGCACAAACTATATATTCTTTCAGGAGAATAGTTCTGTTTGCCTTTTTATCTATGATAGCTATCTATCATCTATCAAAAATTCTAAAAAGGAAAATTATTGTGTAGTACTGTCTAATGTGGTTATCTCAAACTTCATTAAATGCTTTCTGCAATGCCTCCTGTAGAAGGTTTCCTTCAAGTTGAAAAGATGTATTACTTGACAGTATTAGATGCCTTAAAGAATCAACTGCTTTCCTGGGTTATCATCTGAAAATAAGAATTGAGCTGACTGGTTATGAGGTACAATAAGGAATCCCAGACTCTTTACCCCCTAATTTGCTCAGCACCAAGAAAATAGAAAGATAATGCAAGACATATTTTTTTGAGTAATAGTTATTGACCAAATGGTAAAATTAGAGTGGACAAATATTCTATACAAGTATGGTAGGCTGAATAATGGCTTCTTAAGGTGCCCAAATTCTAATCCATGGAGCCTGTGAACATTGTACTACATAGCAAAATAGACTTTGCAGATGGGATTAAATTAAGGATCTTGCAATGGGGATATTTTCCTGCATTACCAGAATGGGTCGTAAGTGTACTCACAACTATCATTATAAGAAGAATGTAAAGGGAGATTTGAAAGACAGGAAGAAAAAGAAAAAAGGTGATGCGACTATGCAAGCAAGAGAAGAACAGGTGATGTCACATGGGGCCATGAACCAATGCAGCCTACAGAAACTGCAAAAGAAGAAGAAATTGATTCCCTTCTAGAATCCCCGGAGGGTGTGCAACTTTTCCAACACCTTGATTTTGTCCCAGTGAGACCCACTTTAGACTTCTGGCCTTCAGTAAGTAAGAGAACAAATTTTTATTGTTCTAAGCCACCCGGCTTGTGGTAATTTGTTGAAGTTTTCTTAGCAAACTACTCTACAAAGAAAGAAACTGCTTCAAGAAGTTAAATCACTACATGCATGAGTAATAAGCTGTACATTGTAAACAAAAAGAAAAAGGAGAAAACAAACCCAAACATGTAGAAATAATGGTAGAACAGTTTGCATTCCTTTAACTAAAAGAGAGATGAGATCCAAAAACAAGGTGAGAATATAACCACATAGAATTAAAGGTCTCAGTCTTGATCATATTTCCTACCAAAGCCTCCAAATAGCCTTGGCTATAGGATACTTCTCTTACCAATGACAACAATTTTATAACAAGACTCCAAATTCAATTTAATTAGGCCATAATTAGAGGAAAGCTCACACTCACACTTGGCATAATAATTTTTTCTTGTTAAAAGTCTAAGGTGAAGTTAGGTAATTATTTGAATTACCAAACAAGAATGAGGTCAATGTGATATGTATTTTGAGAGTATAATGCGTATCGATACCTATTTATCCATGCACACATACAGAAAAAGGTTTAAGTCTATGCACTCTAACTTAGAAATATTGCTGTAAGGCACTAGAGGTTTGTTCTGAAAATTATTCTCCTTTATCTGTAAGCCATTTCACACATTCCTGATTTAATTTAAGTGTTATCGGGTAACAGTGATATCTATTCCTTCCTCATTTTTCTAGTCCTTCATTCAGAATTATTTCCCTGAATCTTTGCCAGGCTGTCAGATTTTCCAGCTTCTGACTTTATTCTTTCTTATTTGTAAACTTAATTCAAACTTCAAAATGATTCATCCTACTTATTTTTCCTGCTTTATACTGGGTTATTACTAGGAATATCACTAGTACTCACTATCTGTAATATGGACCCAGGCCCTACTGGTAAAATACTGTAAGCTGGGACTTGCCCATGTACAGGAGAAAGTTAATTGAGTGTACTATGTTGTTCTACCCCTGCCCGTTCTCAAGAAAAGCCTTTTCTAATGGTCTTAGCTGAGCTCTTGGGCTATTGTGTCTTACACCTTGTTTGTGTATGCCTGTGGGCTTGTGAAATGCTGGGCCATTTTGTCTAGACAGTTTATCCTGGTAATGTCATTTATGGTAAACACCTGCTTTGAATCTAGGAAGCTAGAGACCCAGGAACCGAGGTCAGTTACATAGGCACTGTGAGACTACCTGACTGTGACTGACCCAACAATAAAAAACCTAGACAACCAGGCTCAGTTGAAGTTCCCTGGATAGGGAACTGTGGATTCAACTGTAATCCACACACATGGTTACAGATCATTGCTGGAGGAATCAAACTGATGCTGTGCTACTCCACTGGAAGGGATACTTAGAATTGACTGGACTCGTCCCATGAACTTTTTCCTTTTGCTGATTTTCTCTTTATCTTTTGACTATAATAAACTATCACTGTGAATATAATAGCATCTGCAACCTGCAAGTCCTTATAGCAAATCATCAAGCTTGAAGATAGTCTTTAGGGCCCCCATACAGCCTATTTCCCAGGTCCGGGTCAGCAAAGACTTTTTGTCACATACTCTCATGGATAGTGCTACCACTGAATTCTTGCTCAGTTCTCCAGCAAAGTACTACAGAGAGCATAGTTAGAGCAATGACTGGAAGAAATAAATTAAGAGAATGCAATTTTAATAACAGGAGAAAGAAACCCTGTGAGTTATCCTTGAAATATTCTTAATGTCTCTCATTGTTTTTACCTCATTATGTGGCTAAGTAAAAGCTTGTACCAGAACGGGATGGGTTAAATCTTGCATTTTCTTGTGTCTAATAAAGCTTACATTATAGCCTTATTTTTGTTTCATGGTTTCTTTGCATTCATTGCTTTAAAGTACTTTCATTTTTAAAGAGATATGGTAAAATAAGGTTATACAGTTTGTAAATGCATTTTGTAAACAGATCTTAATGGTTAAAATGTGCATAATTGAATGAGCACTTGAACTTTGATTATGGGATAAACTGTGTTCTCCCAAAACTTTTAAGTTGAAATCCTAAACTCTAGTACCTCCGAATATGACTATTTGCAGATAAAGCCTTTAAAAAGGTATTTAAGGTTAAAACTGGTCATTGGGGTGAACCTTACTTTGATATGACCAGTGATATGGTTTGACTGTGTCCCCACCCATATCTCAACTTGAATTGCATCTCCCAGAATTCCCACATGTTGTGGGAGGGACCCAGAGAGAGGTAACTGAATAGTGCGCGCAGGTCTTTCCCGTGCTATTCTCATGATAGTGAATAAGTCTCATGAGATCTTACGGGTTTAACAGGGGTTTCCACTTTTGCTTCTTCCTCATTTTTCTCTTGCCACCTCCAAGTAAGAAATGCCTTTGCCTCCCACCATGATTCTGAGGTGGAATCAGAATCACAGCTATGTGGAACTGTAAGTCCAATTAAACCTCTTTTTCTTCCCAGTCTTGGGTATGCCTTTATCGGTAGTGTGAAAATGAACTAAAACAGCAAATTGGTACCAATTGAGTGGGGAGTTGCTGAAAAGATACCCGAAAATGTGGAAGTGACTTTGGAACTGGGTAACAGTTAGAGGTTGGCACAGTTTGGAGGGCTCAGAATAAGATAGGAAAATGTGAGAAAGTTTGGAACCTCCTAGAGACTTGTTGAATGGCTTTGACAAAAATGCTGATAGTGATATGAACAATAAGGTCCAGGCTGAGGTGGTCTCAGATGGAGATGAGGAACTTGTTGGGACTGGAACCAAAGTGACTTTTGTTATGTTTTAGCAAAGAGACTGGTGGCAGTTTGCCCTTGCCTAGAAATTTATGGAATTTTGAACTTGAGAGAAATAATTTAGAGTACATGGCAGAATAAATTTCTAAGTAGCGATGCATTCAAAAGGCAACTTGGGTGATGTTAAAAGCGTTCTGTTTTAAAGGGAAACAGAGCATGAAGATTCAGAAAATTTGCAGCCTGATGATGCAGTAGAAAAGAAAAACCCATGTTTTAAGGAGAAATTTAAGCCAGTTGCAGAAATTTGCATAAGAAGAAAGGAGCCTAATGTTAATCCCCAAGACCACGGGGAAAATGTCTCCAGGGCATGTTAGAGGTCTTCACCTGCAGCCCCTCCCATCACAGGTCAGCAGGCCAAGGAGAGAAAAATGGTTTCATGGGCCAGGCCCAGAATCCCTGTGCAGCCTAGGGATGTGGTGCCTTGTGTCCAGCGGTTTTAGCAGTGGCTGCAAGGGGCCAACGTAGAGCTTGGGCTGTGGCTTCAGAGGGTGGAAACCCAAAGCCTTGGCAGTTTCCAAGTGGTGTTGAGCCTGTGGGTACACAGAAGTCAAGAACTGAGGTTTGGAAACCTCCACCTAGATTTCAGAAAATGTATGGGATGCCTGGATGTCCAGGTAAATGTTTGCTGCAGGAGCAGGGACCTTATGAAGAACTTCTGCTTGGACAATGTGGAAGGGAAATGTGGGGTTAGAGCCTCCACACAGAGTCCCTACTGGGGCACTGCCTAGTGAAGCTGTGAGAAGAAGGCTACCATTCTCCAGACCCCAGAATTGTAGTTCCACTGACATCTTGCACCATGTGCCTGGAAAAGTCACAAACACTCAACGCCAGCCCATGGAAGCAGCTGGGAGGGACGTTGTCCTGCAAAGCTACAGGGGTGGAGCTGCCCAAGACCATGGGAACCCACCTCTTGCATCAGCATGACCTGGATGTGAGACCTGGAGTCAAAGAAGATAATTTTGGAGCTTTAAAATTTGACTGCCCCACTAGATTTTGGACTTCCATGGGCCCCATAACTCCTTTGTTTTGGCCAATTTCTCCCATTTGGAATAGCTGAATTTACCCAATATCTGTACCCCCATTGTATCCAGGAAGTAAGTAGCTTGTTTTTGATTGTACAGGCTTATAGGTGGAAGAGACTTGCCTTGTCTCTGATGAGACTTTGGACTGTGGACTTTGGGTTAATGCTGAAATGAGTTAAGACCTTGGGGGACTGTTGGGAAGACATGATTGGTTTTGAACTGTGAGGACATGAGGTTTGGTGGGGCCAGGGGTGGAATGACATGGTTTGGCTGTGTCCCCACGCATATCTCAATGTGAATTGTATCTCCCAGAATTCCATGTGTTGTTAGAGGGACCGGGGGGAGGTAATTTAATCATGGGGGCCAGTCTTTCCCATGCTATTATTGCGATTAAGTCTCACGACACCTGATGAGTTTATCAGAGGTTGCTACTTTTACTTCTCCCTCATTTTTTTCTTGCCACCTCCATGTAAGAAGTGCCTTTTGCTTCATGCCATGATTTTGAGGCCTCCCCCAGTCATGTGGAACTGGAAGTCCAATTAAACCTCTTTTTCTTCCCAGTCTCAGGTATGTGTTTATCAGCAGCATAAAAATGGACTCATACAACTGGTCTCCTTCTAAAAAGAGGAGACTGAGACACACACAGAGGAACGACCATAAATATGTGGTGACAGTAAGAAGGTGGCCATTGACAAGTCATGGAGAGAGACCTCAGAAGAAACCAGCCCTATTGAAACCTTGATTTCAAACTTCTAGCTTCCAGAATTCTGAGGAAATAAACTTCTATTGTTTAAGCCACCCAGTCTGTGTTACTTTGTCATGGCAGCCCTAGCAAACTAACACAGCCTCCAAACTGTAAAACTACTAATGTCCCTTTAGGATACGTTGTAAACTATATGTAATGATCTGATAAACATACCCAGTGAGTGCACCATTATCAATTTGATAATATTTCAAAAACTTAATTTCTTAGCACTTAAAAAAAAGAAAAAGCACATCTGCTCTAGAGTTTCTTATAACCCTGATTTCTAAATTTATGGTTTCTAGTGTGTAACTCATGGAACAGGTAGCTGAAGATTAAATACATTTTGATATTACACAATAACTCTAGACTGAATAAATAATGACTTGTAAGTTCCAATATTCCAAACTTTCAAGTATATGCAAACGATATTCTTGTTATCAAGATACAAAATTATTTGTAAGTATTTCTAAATGCATTGTAGTGCTTTCCATTGATGAATGAATTCAAAGGGAAAAGTTGTCATATAGTAATCCAGGTGGTTTTTGTGTTATAAAAAAGTAATCATACCAGGTGTATAGAATCTTCAAAAGAATATCTTCTTCAATTTTAAATAAGGCTGGGAAATACGTGTCCTTTTCTTTGACAAAATAGCATAGTATGTGGTTAAAATCATGGAAGGAAAATATAAATTCTATAATACTGGTTTTAAAATTTTTATTTGCTAACATTGTTGATTTACTATGCAGAAGCTCTTTAGTGTAATTAGGTGCATCTTGTCAATTTGTTTTTGCTACAATTGCTTTTGAGAAGTTAGCCACAAATTCTTTGCTGAGGCCAATGTTGAGAAGCATGTTTCCTTTGTTGAACCTCAAAAGGGTGTTTTCTTCTTGACATTCATTTCATTCTGGGGTTTTTACAGTTTGAAGTTTAAATTTAAGTCTTTAATTCATTTTTGGTTAATTTTTCTAGATGGTGACGGGTAGGGGTTCATTTCATTCTTCTGCATACGGATAGCTAATTACCTCAGCATCATTTACTGAATGGGAAGTCTTTTCGCTGATGCTTATTTTTTTGTTGAGTTTGTCAAAGATCAGATGGTTGTGGGTATATGGCTTTATTCTTGGGTTCTATGTTCTGATCCATTGGTCTATGTTTCTATTTTTGTGCCACAATCATGTTTATTTATTTTTTTTTTCTTTTGTTACTATAGCCTGGTAGTGCAGTTTGAAGTCAAGTAATGTGATGTTTCCAGTGTTGGTCTTTGTGTTTGCAATTGCTTTGGTTGTTTAGCCTCTTTTTGGTTCCATATACATTTTAGAATAGTTCTTTTCTAATTCTGTGAAAAATGATACTGGCATTTTGATAGGAGTAATCTTGAATACATAGATTGGGTTGTAGAATGGCCACCTTAACAATATTGATTTTTCTAATTAATGAGAATGAAATATGCTTTCATTTGTTTGTGTCATTTATGATTTCTTTCAACAGTGTTTTGCAGTTCTCCTTGTAGAGGTCTCCCATCTTCCTGGCCACATGTATGTATTCCTAGGTATTTTTTGTGTGTGTGTGGCTATTATAAAGAGAATTACATTCTTGATTTTGCTCTCAGCTTGAACATTATTGGTGTACAAAAATGTTACTGAATTTTTTTGCATTGATTTTGTATCCTTAAATTTTTCTGAAATTATCAGTTCTAGGAGTCAATTTGTATAGTCTTTAGAATTTTCTAGGTATAGAATCATATCATCAACGAAGAGAGATAATTTAACTTATTATTTTCCTGTTAAGGAGTCTTTATTTCTTTCCCTCGCCTGATTGCTGTGGCTAGAACTTGCAGTGGTATGTTGAATAGCAGTGGTGAAAGTGGGCATCCCAGTTTATTCCAGTTTTTAAGGGGAATGCTTCCACCCTTTGCCTACATTATAGGAGAAAATATTTACAAACTGTGCATCCAACAAAGAGGTCTAATATCCAGACTCTATAAGCAACTTAAACAAATCAACAAGCCAAAAACGAATAACATCATTAAAAAGTGGACAAAGAACATGAACAGACACTTCTCAAAAGAATACATAAAGACAGCCAACAAACATAAAAACATGCTCATCGTCACTAATTATCAGAGAAATGCAAATCAAAACCACAATGAGATAACATCTTACACTAGTCAGAATGGCTACTATTAAAAAGTCAGACTATAACAGATTTTGGCGAGGCTACAGAGAAAAGAGAACACTTACACACTGTTAGTGGGAATGTAAATTAGTTCAGCCACTGTGGAAAGCACTTTGGAGGTTTCTCAAAGAACTAAAAATAGAACCACCATTCAACTCAGCAGTCCCATTACTAGGTACATACCCAAAGGGAAATAAATTGTTCTACCAAAAAGACAAATGCACTTGTATATTCATTGCAGTAGTATTCACAGGAGCAAAGATACAGAATTAACCTAGGTGCCCATCAACAGTTGACTGGATAATGAAAATGAGGTACATATACACCATGAAATACTATACAGCCATAGAAAGAACAAAATCATGTCCTTTGCAGCAACATGGATATAGCTGGAAACCATTAGCCTAAGCAAACTAACAGAAATAGAAAAGCAAACATCACATGTTTCACTTATAAGTAAAACATTGACATAAAAATGAGAAAAAACAGACATTGGGGACTACAAAAGGGAGTAAGGAGAAAGTGAGGCAAGGATTAAAAAACTTCCTGTGGGTATGTTTATTGTGGCACTATTCACAATAGCAAAGACTTGGAACCAACCCAAATGTCCATCAATGACAGACTGGATTAAGAAAATCTGGCACATATACACCATGGAATACTATGCAGCCATAAAAAAGGATAAGTTCGTGTCCTTTGTAGGGACACGGATGCAGCTGGAAACCATCATTCTCAGCAAACTATCACAAGAACAGAAAACCAAACACCGCATGTTCTCACTCATAGGTGGGAATTGAACAATGAGAATACCTGGACACAGGAAGGGGAACATCACACACTGGGGCCTGTTGTGGGGTGGGAGGAGGGGAGAGGGAGGAGGGATAGCATTAGGAGATATACCTAATGTAAATGATGAGTTAATGGGTGCAGCACACCAACATAGCACATGTATACATACGTAACAAACCTGCACGTTGTGTACATGTACCCTAGAACATAAAGTATAAAAATAAAAATAGAAAACTTCCTTTGGAGCTATGCTCATTGCCTTGGTAACAGGGGTTCAATTGTATCCCAAACTTTAGTATCATGCAATATTCCCCTGTGGCAAACCTGCACATCTACCCCCTGCATCTAAAATAAAACTTGAAAAACAATAAACTGCTATTTTGCACATAGCAAAAAAAGAAGCCAAGAGATTTTCATTGTTTTTGACAGTCAAAGACTTAATTATATAACCTGAATCATTCAATTTTATAAAGGAAACATAACAAGGTTGTTTGTGCTCTCTGAAGCTGGCCTAAATGTGTTCAATTTCCCGCACCACAACTTACTACCTGTGTGATATTGGAATAATTTAATATCTAAGCCTCAGTTTTCATATCTGTAAAATGGAGCAAATCAATTTTCCTTATAGGACAGTTGTGAGAGTGAAAAGAGGAAAAGCATGCAAAGCACTTAACACAAGTTCTACTAAAAAAAAGCACTGAACAATGGGACATCTCTTTTAGCCTTAAGCTTACTCTTCTTTATATGCCCTGTGACATTGTGTGGACCTACACAGTCGCCTACCTTCGCTGTTTGGGGAACAGCGATACTGAGAATGTTACAGAAAAGAAAAAAATCATAGATCTTCAGCAGGAAGCAAACCAACTTAAACTCTGCTAATTTCCCTGAAACCAAGTCATTGAATTTATAGCTACATGATACTTTCCTTCCTTGATGAATTTGAATGGCTCTTGTGATAATCAGTGGATTATTCCAGTCTGATGTGAGCTTATGCAATGGAGAATGTCTTCATGTTACTTATATTAACATTATTGCTTCTATTAAGTAATAGAGTAGTCCAGTGTAATGTGAGGAGTTCAATAGCATCATTAGGATTTAAAATAATTCAATAGAGTGATTAGGATTTAAAATAACTGGATGTTGAGCTTGAACATTTTCTTAATTGGTGGCTGCTTTTGGATCAACCATGGTGGTAATATTTTTTACTCCCTGTAGGAAGGTTGTTTCCTAGGGTATAAAGAGCTGTCCCTCTTTAGACTAATAGTTAAACTAACAGGGAGATTAAGAATTCTGTGGGTAAGTTTAAAGTTAACTAAGATTCCATCTTGGACAACCAGCCAGGCCCAGTAGGCTTGTCACCGCTACTCATGAATTTTCTCACTATTTTTCCACATACGAGAACGTGCTCTTTCAGCTGTTCTTGGGTAGCTTGTCTGGTTTTGGGGGACTTAGTTATAGTTCTCCATGTTAAGTTATTTTTTTTGTTTTCTTTGCCTTCCGAACATATGTTTTTTGTTTTTTTTTTTAAATATAGTTTAAGTTCTAGGGTACACGTGCACAACGTTATTTCTAGTTAATACACTATATAGATGGTATAAGGGTTTCTCTTTGCTTTTTAATGCTTGATTTAGTTCTTTCACCTTTCTCTTATGGTACCATGTCTATTGCGCCAGGGTAAAATTTCTATCACCTATACTTCGTCTAAGGTAAGTTGATAGCATTTTTAGTGAGGTTTGGGGCTAGAGTTGGCTCAAAGTGATCAGGTCATGATGAAATTTTCCGGGTGTAAGCTGGATGCTTTGGGTTAAGCTAAACTTTATTTTTGCCAAATATACTTTCCAGTACGCTTACTGTGTTATGACTTATCCCCTCTGTACGTGTGTAGAAAGTTTTTAGCAATAGTAATCTCTAGAATAGTATATGAGGAGGGTGATGGGCAGTGTGTGCGTGCTTCACGGCCTTAGTCAACCAAGCACTCTGCTCTGGGTTTACTGCTACACGCTCCTTGAGCCCTTAGGTTTCATAAACGTTGTCGTGATATTTTCTGGATATAGAAAATGTAGCCCATTTCTTGCCACCTCATGAGGCACACTAACATATGTTTTTACATTTTATGTTTTTATGTGTATACTTGTGCTTACTCCACAACCTTTTTAGGGTTTGCTGAAGATGGCGGTATATAGGCTGGGGGCAAGAGGTGGTGAGGTGTTTCGGGGTTTATCGATTATAGAACAGGCTCCTCTAGAGGGATACAAAGCACCGCCAAGTCCTTTGAGTTTTAAGCTGTTGCTTGTAGTATTCTGAGGAATTGTTTTGTTTATGTAACTACTAGAGTTTAGGGCTAAGCATAGTGGGGTATCTAATCCCAGTTTGAGTCTTAGCTATTGTGTCTTCTAGATACTAAAGCCACTTTCGTGGTATATTTTATTTCAGTTAAAGGTTTTTACAACTTAGATGGAGTTTAACTTTATGAGGGCAGATCTTAAACGTGCTTTACGCCGAGTTGCATCAATTGAGGGGTAGCTGTTGGGGTATTCACTGTTAAAATATGATTTCTGGGCTCTGACGGGGTGGCACGTTAGTCTCTTGTTTTTGGGGTTTGGCAAGGGTACACTTACCTGGATTGATGGTAAGTCAGAGATGGTGGGAGGGAGGGTTTGCGGATCTAATCGGAGATAGTTCTTGAAATTGAGCGTACGTGTGTTGGGCCTACGTATCTATTAAATAATTGTTATGTCCTTCAAGCATGAATTAATTCACACCTTACCGTAGTTATGCCAGGTTGGAATATTCAATATAAGCTCAGCTTCTACAATGGATTTGGTAGGAATCAAATCCGAGTACGGCGACAGCAGATTCGGAGGGGACCAGGCCTTCCGCGACAGTTGAGTGATAGCATCCTGGTCTAATTTTTTACTAAACCCAACGGCCTTTTGTAAAGTTAAAATATGACAATTGAAAAACATTTTGGGCCGGGCATGGTGGCTCATGCCAGTAATCCCAGTACTTTGGGAGGCCGGGGCGGGTGGATCATGAGGTCAGGAGATCGAGACCATCCTGGTGAACACGGTGAAACCCTGTCCCCCTCCTAAAAAAAAAAAAAAATTAGCCGGGCGTGGTGGTGGGCGCCTGCAATCCCAGCTACTCAGGAGACTGACGCAGAAGAATGGGAGGCGGAGCTTGCAGTGAGCCGAGATCAAGCCACTGCACTCCAGCCTGGGCGGCCCAGTGAGACTCCTTCTCAGAATAAAAATTAAAAAAGAAAAACATTTAGACATTGACTTCAAATCTGTCTGTACTTTTATGTCAACAATGCTTTGGGTTCATTTTTATTTCTAAGACATAAGTGTTAAATATCAAATATAAAGAATTAATGTGTATAAAACTTTTTAAAAAATTAGCATCTTTTCCATTTGTAAATGAGACATAGCAATGTTTAAAGTGAGAATAATTTCACTGGTTACCAATTTAATATACTGGAATACATAAACAATTGTATATTGTAAAGGAGCTTGAGCTTGCAGAAATCTTGAGATAAAGCAATGCAGAATGATATAGAAATCAGCCCTTTAAAAACTACCAGGAAAATTATTACCAGATTCATCAAACATAGGACATTTCTTTATTAATTGTCTTTCTGAAAATCTATTACTTATTCATATATTTGTAACTTTTTTTCACTCTACATTAGATTATTTTGTCTTGATTGTTTTTGCCTTTCCCCCACCCTAAGCAAATTATTATAGATTAAAAACAAAACAAAACAAAACAAAACAAAAAACCCTTATTTTCTATGGTCTCCTGACATTTCAGTTGCCAAGGATCTTCATTCAGAGACCATTGGCTGGTAAATTTATAAAACATGATGGAAGACCATAAATTGAATAAGATATTTACAGAACATATTCCTACTGTGTAGCACAGAAAATGGCATAATGTTGGGACTCAGAAAACAATGCCCCAGAGTAAACGCCTTAGAAGCCACAGTTTCTCTCTGCCCTTCTCCCGCCCTCCTGTCTCTGGCCCCTCATTTCCCAATGCTAGCCATAGAAGACACAATCCATCTTCCCCATGGTGGGTCAGAGAAACCCACCCCCTTTTTCAAAACCAGA
This sequence comes from Macaca nemestrina, assembly GCF_043159975.1. Lineage (NCBI taxonomy): Eukaryota > Metazoa > Chordata > Mammalia > Primates > Cercopithecidae > Macaca > Macaca nemestrina. The sequence goes on along the minus strand of NC_092131.1, from coordinate 24,261,587 downwards.
CATAAAACTTAAAAATTTCCCCACACCTTTCTGTGTAAAAACTAGCCACAAAGAAATGAATCTGACCCACTTTATTTGATTGTTGGCCATAAGAACTCACTCTTGAGAAGGACCTTTGCAATATGCAGAAGAAAGGAATGCATGCTCAGGGAAGCCAAGAAGAATCTAAACTGATAGGCCTTGGTGGGTTCCCCTACTTTGTCCATTAGTATTAGATCATACACTTTTTATTCCATCATATATATATATATGTATATATATGTGTATATATATGTATATATATGTGTATATATGTATATATATGTATATATATGTATATATGTGTGTATATATATGTATATATGTGTATATATGTATATATGTGTATATATGTATATATGTGTATATATATGTATATATATGTGTGTATATATATGTATATATATGTGTGTGTATATATATATTTTTTGAGATGGAGTCTCTCTCTTTGTCACCCAGGTTGGAGTGCAGTGGCGCAATCTCGGCTCACTGCAAGCTCTGCCTCCCGGGTTCACGGCTTTCTCCTGCCTCAGCCTCCCAAGTAGCTGGGACTACAGGGCACCCGCCACCATGCCTGGCTGTTTTTTTTTGTATTTTTTAGTAAACACGGGGTTTCACCCTGTTAGGCAGTATGGTCTTGACCTCCTGATCTCGTGATCCGCCCACCTCGGCTTCCCAAAGTGCTGGGATTACAGGCATGAGCCACCGTGCCCGGCCCTTGTTCAATCATATTTTTATAGGGCTTGTCCATACTTCTTTGAAATGAAGCATACAAATGGACAGTTCTCTCGGACTTTTGAGTCTTCATTCTGAATGCTTCCTTGTCATGTAAAACTGATAAAATAAGTTGGTATTCCTTTTCTTCTATTAATCTGCCTTTTGACAGTTGACTCTCAGTGAACCTTCAGAAAGTGAAAAGGAGGTTTTCTTTTGGCCCTTAAAACAACTAAAAGACAATGAGTACAGGACAATTAGTATATCTTCAAAAGAAAACAATGCAATGAACAATATAGTAAGCATTCTTCCCTCCCTCCCTCCCTCCCTTCCTTCCTTTCCCTTCCCTTCTATTTTTCCTTTCCTTCTATTCTTCCTTGGGTTAGTTTCTATGAAAAGTGAATTATATTTTAGCAGTAATGGAGGCATTAAGGAAAATAATCTAAAACTTTAAAATAAGGCAAAGCAGTCGGGTGCAGTGGTTCACACCTTAATCCCAGAACGTTGGGAGGCCGAGGCGGGTGGATCACCTGAGGTCAGGAGTTTGAGACCAGCCTGGCCAACATGGTGAACCCCATCTCTACTAGAAATACCAAAAGTAGCTGGGCGTGGTCGCAGGCACCTGTAATCCCGGCTTCTTCGGGGGAGTGGGTGCTGAGGCAGGAGAATCGCTTGAACCGGGGAGGCAGAGGTTGCGGTGAGGTGAGATGGCACCATCACACTCCAGCCTGGGTGACAAGAGTGAGACTTCATCTCAAAAAGTAAATAAATAAATAAATAAATAAAGGCAAAGCAATGTGTTGGATATCAGAATATGCCACCCCAAATATGATTGTAAATGACTAAATGAGTTCAGAGGATGCCACCCCAAAATATGCTGGTTTGGTACATTATTTTGCTGAATGCACTTGAAAAACATCAAGTTTAGGGAGAGACTTTCTCTGAAATCCACGTGTCCATCTAAGGAAGATCCTCCAAAAAGAACTAAATTGTCTTCAATCCCCTTGCTTCAAGAGGTGCTTCACCAGCTAGGGAAGATTAGCTTTCCACGAGAGACAAGACTGGAAGTCATCACCACACCCAGGCGGACTGTCACAAACGATTATATCTTCCATATATTCTTCTAATGGCCCATTCATTTTCTGAAATTATTGACTATCTTTATGTGATCTATGTTGCCCTCTTTTTCCCTTATCAAGACTATATAGTTTGAGATATACTATAAGACAATATAAAATATTGTCACTGTTTTGGGCTTTCTTTATTATTCCTGTGACGTCCCATGTCTATAGTATTAAAAATTAATACATTTGCATACCTGTTTCTACTTAGTCTGCCTCTTTTCAATTTATTTCGTAAACTCAACCATCAAACCTAGAAAGATAGATGGAATGCTATTCTTCCCCTACAAAATATTACATATTTTCAGTCTCATATTGAAGCGTTGTTTAACAGAACCACCAAGGATAATTTAATTTTCTAGCGATAATATGTTTTTCCTTGACTTACTATTTTTTATTCCTTAACGCCTCAAGATTCTGGTGAAGTTACTTATTAACATTTAAATGCAATTTTTTTATTTATTTTTAAACTTTTAATTGACAAATAATACTTGTATATATTTATGGGGTACAATTTGAGGTTTGACATATGTACATAATATGGAATGATAAAGACAAAATAATGAACATATCTAGCACCTCACATGCTTATATATATTTTTTTTTTGTGGTGAGAACATTTAAAATTTACTCTTAGCAATTCTGAAATCTGCAATATATTATTATTAACTGTAGTCATCATGCTGTGCAATAGATCTAAATATTTATTCCTCTTGTCTAACTTAAATTTTCTACCCTTTGATTAACATCTGCCATCCCTCAACAATTCCTAGCCTCTGGTAATCACCATTCTACTCCCTAGTTCTATGAGTTCAACTTTTTCAGATTCCACATATAAGTGAGATCATACAACATTTATCTTTCTGTAGCTGGCTTATTTCATTTAGCGTAATGTCCTCCAGTTTCATCCATGTTGTTAAAAATGACAGGATTTCCTTCCTTTTAATGGCTGAATAGATTTCCATTGTATAATGTGAGATATAAATATATATATAACGTTTTTATTCATCAAGGAATATTCAGGTGAACTCCACACCTTGGCTATTGTGAATGATGCTGCAAAAATTCATGGGAGTCCAGATATCTCTTTAAGATAATGTTTTAGTTTTCTTTAGATATATAGCTATCCAGAAGTGGCATTGCTGGATCATATGGTAGTTCTATTTTTTACTTTTCCAAAGAACCTCTATATAATTTTCAATAATAGCTGTACTAATTACTAATTTACATGTCTATCAACAGTGTATAAGGCTTCTTCTTCTCTGTGGATGCAAATTATTTTAGATACCCAAAAGGTTATGGCTTTCTTGTTCCTTAGGACCTCAAACCATTTTATATCTAATTTAGAGCCCACTTATTCTTTAGTTTTCACTCTCTTATCATTCTACTGTTTCCTTCATTAATGAGTTAAATCTTTGACATATGCTCATTTTATGTTGTATAGAAATTATCATTACCTCTTAGAAAATTATACTTTTAAGAAAAGTAACAATTTATAAAATAAGCTCATCCCAATCACTAATGAAGAAAATCCATAAAAAGAGAGCAAGAGTTACTTACATCAAAGGAATTCATTGAATGTAAAATATACTATGCTTCTTTGCAACTGTATATTTTCAAACACTAAGCATTCTAGTCTTTCTAAAAGAAATTCATAGACATTATCTAAATCCCTTGTTGAAAGCATTTAGATTTTTTTAATTTAATCTATTTTCTTTCTATTAAAATTAGAAATATACTCTTAGTAACTCATTGGTATGAATTTATTTTCCAGATCCTTGCTGAAGTGACAAATAAGTGATGGAGCTTCTAAAGGGACATAAAAGGGAAAAAAGAAGCCTGGGACATAGATCCCTTGGGAACACTGACTCTCCTGAGAAATGTTTCACAGGAAATGGGTGGGAATGTATTTCACTGACAAATAACTGGAAGGAAGTTTGGAGTGTGATCAAGACCATCACTGCTGGTTCAATTTTGCTTAGAGAACTCCCTGCCTTTTTCAGTTTCCTTCATCATACGGAGATTAGCTGGGCTAAATGGAGCACCTAATCCCAAAAGAATCCTTCATCTGAATGCTCTCTGTTTCAGCGGGAGAGCTTTAGGTGGAGGAAGCTCCACCCCTTGTTAGAGTATTGGGTCAAGTTTCAGTTACCACTCTTTGGGAAAGGACACTATTGACAGGTCTGAGGGAAAGAAAAGGAATCTATGAAAAAGTTATAAGGTGTGTTGTTTTTCTTTTTGTTTTGCTTTTCTGGGGGGATATTTATGTGTTTTTTTGTATGTTTGCTTTTAGCTTACTGGGGAGAAGCCTCAGAAGTAATTTAATTACTGTTAGCAACTAAATAATAAAAAGTCATTTCATACTGATAATGACAGGAGACAGACAAATTCCTAAGCAGACAGGGATGATGTGAAGCCTGACCTTCAATTCAAGGACAATTTAAAACCTGAAAACAGAGCTGCCAGTTCTGGATAGAGTCCACGATCAGAGTGAAAACTTCTATCCCCTTCTTACCCCGTCTCTCGATTGGCTTTTTCTGAATGATGGCTTTTAACCAATCAAATGGTGATTTTTTCCAAGACCACCCATGGACCAATCATTATGCACTCACCCCATTCTAAGCCCGTGAAAACCCCCCAGGCTTGACCTGATGCAGTGGCTCACACCTGTAATCCCAGCACTTTGGGAGGCCAAGATGGGCAGATTGTTTGAGGTCAAGAGTTCAAGAACAGCCTGCCTAACATGGTGAAATGCAGTCTCCACAAAAAATACAAAACAATTAGCCAGGAATGTTGCCACATACCTGTAACCCCAGCTACCTGGGAGGCTGAGACACGAGAATTGCTTGAGCCTGGGAGACTGAGGTTGCAGTGAGCTGAGATCACACCACTGCACTGCAGCCTGGGTGACAGAGCAAGACTCCATCTTAAAAAACAAAACAAAACAAAACCAAAACAAAACAAAACAAAAAAACAGAGTTCAGCCTCACAGATGGCTGCCTGCTTTCATGTTCTCCTCCCTCCCACAGCTGAGAGCTTTCCTTATGTCACTCAGTAAAATTCTTCTCTACCTTGCTCACCTTCCAGTGTGTATGTACCTTATTTCTCTTGGTCATGGGACAGGAACCCGGGACTCGCAGACTTGTGTATGGCAGGAGTACAAGAGCTGTTACCCTCCCTCCCGCTCACTGAACAATGAGAGAGAAGAAGCCATTGAGAGCCACCCCCTCTCACTTGCTGAACTTTGAGGATTGAAGAGTTGAGACGTTCCTGGGTGGCTGCGGGTTGCGGGAGTAAAAAAGTTGTTACACGTACCTCCCGCTGGTGGAACTACGAAAGTGAAAAACTGCTGAACACCACTCCCTCCCACTTACTGAATAACGGGAACAAAAAAGCTACTGGGCCCCACTCCTTACAACTCAGAATTACTGAAGCAAAAAAACTGCAACAATAGAATGTTATTTTTTCCTATACCAACAAAGGAGTACTCAAAAGTTTACGTTGAAGGAGGAGTTCTTATGGATTAAAGTCATTCAAAGCTGAATAACATTTGATATTTGAAGGCAATTAATCTCACCTCACATTTCTTTAAAGAAAGTAACATGGATTCACTTTGTACAGGTCTTATATGAGACCACACAGTTAGAAAGAGATGGGGAAGGAGCAGAATATTAAAAATAAAGGAGTACTTTACTGAAATGGAAGACACTTAAACTCCCAGGCTCTTTTTGCCTTCAAAATTTGTTTTCTTAAATCTTAGGAATAGCATTGAGACAACTGTTTAAACTGTATTTACTCCACAAAGGAAGATCTGGCCTAAGGTTATCTTTCAATCTTGGTACCAAGCAATTTCAAATTCAAATATTCTGAAGGAGGAAAAAGGCATTGTCAAGGATCATAATTATACTTGCCTTTGAAATAGAATGTGAATATATTTATTATATTTATGTGTCTCACAGCTCTTGGTTTGAGGTTCAGTTGAGGTTTACATTAGTAACTGAAATTTACTTCCACATTCTATTCTGTGACAGCAATTTTGAAGTACTATGAATGCCAAGACATGTTAGTCAACTGTAAGTAACTACTAATAAATGACAAGCAAATATTTTATTTTGTATCTATAGTTAGCAATTTCAAAATAATACATTTAGAATGATAAAAACAAAGTTTAAATTATCTTAAAATTGGTTTTACATTTTTTGTTTCCAATGAAAATTCTAAATAAAAATTGAAAAATTATAGAATGCACTACAACTAAATAGGGGTTTCCAGGAATAATGCCATTTTAATTGAATACAAGAAAACTCAACATGTATTCAATTTTAGCAAACCACTTCATACTACCACGTCCCTCAAAAGAGTTCAGCATTTTTCTGTTTTAATATTGCATTTCATTTTTTTTAAAATCCAAGTAATCACAATCCTGTTTTGAAAACAAACCATCTATTCCTTGGTATGTGGCTATTTATTACTTCTTAGTTATGTTTTGCAGTCATGTAATAGAAATGGCAGTTAAGAGATCATTTATCCAGCAATCTGGGAATGAATTATAATGCCATTAAAAATAGAGTGGCAGAATGCATAATTAATGGTTTCCAAAAGTATGCTAGTAAATCTGCTCTGGAAATAAGGATATATCTATTATTATATTTGCATTTGATTACTGTATTTACCCTGAAGAACATCTGCCAAGCAAACAAGAGTCCAGAAATAAGGGGAGAAGTTTAAGTATGCCAATTTTTTCATCTTTAATAGAAATACATCAATATTCAAGTTTAATTTGAAAAAAACCCAAAAGCATAGTTATGTTATGGAAATCATGTTGATGAGCAGTAACAGAACTCATAATAATATAACAGTAAATAGGAGAAGCAAGAATAAGGAAGAAAGTCTGGTGCTCAATGATCTACATGGAAAGTCAAGACTAGATTGTCACTTTTGATAATAGAAAGCTTTGACATTGAATCCAGATTCTATCCTTAAATAAATTGCTTTACCTATTTGGTCCCTTAGTGTCTCATGTGTAAAGTGAAGGAAGTAACTGTTTCGAAGTACGATGTTTGGGATTAAGGAGTCAAGGAATGTAAGGTGCCTGACACAAGGTGCAGCACATTTTAAGCAGAAACATACTAGTTAATAGTTTTATTATAATTACTGTTCTTTTAATTTTAATTTCTGCCCCCCAAATTATTCCTATCCTTTTTCTAGCTAGGTTTTATATACCTACCTGAATTTTAAGACTTACTTTATTTGCACTACATATCAGAACTTCCTTAAATTTGGGATTCTGTAATGTACAGGGGATCTGAAATGATGATGTAATAGAGTGGTATGTTCTGATAGACAAGTCTGATGACCAGACAGTTGGAGCAGATGCTGTCAGTGTCAGCAAGCCCCACATTTCTGAGATCTTCTTCAATAAAATCATTCCTCTCAAATTCTTGTCTGATGATCTGCTTTTGAAAGAACTCAAACACCACAATGTTTTAGGTATGCTTTCTCAGAAATTTTGTAGTCTTGCAGGAAGTATACAAGTCGAGATCCAAACCATGCATTTGATGGATAATGTGCAGATTCCTTGAAGTAAGGTTCATTCATTTATTCATCGGTTCATTCATTTATTCATCTCTTCATTCAATAATATTTATTGAAAACTGAATATGTGCGGCACACTGTGGCAGGATTTCTTTTTCCTGCCCCAAACTTTCTTCATGGTGCTTGTACAAGATAGAGACACAAAATAAAAATACTTTATGAACAAATATCCAAAAGAATATAATGTAACAGTAGATGATAAGAAGCTGAATGAAGAAGATAGAGATGGTGGTGGGGTCAGTGGTGGTAACGACAGTCTGTTTTAAATAGTATGAATATCAAGGATGTCTTTGAGATCATATTTGAACAGAAGCATAAATTCAGTGATGAAGTATATTGCGTTCAACCAAGTTAAAATTTAGAGGAAGAGCCTTTTATGCAGAGAGAAATGCAAATGCAAATGCATGTTGAAGAAGTTAATGTTTGTGTATTTTCATATGAATAATGCTGTATTTTATTCCATTGTATTCCATTAGGTATATTTGAAAGCATTATGTAACACTTCTATTTATTTAAAAAGTTTTGGTATTTAAAATATGCTGATGGAGGTAGAAGGTGGAGAAATAGATATCAGAGACTGGGCAGTGTGAGTAGGGGCTAGTAGGGAGAGTAAAGAGAAGTGAGTTAAAGGATAGAAACATTCAGTTAGGTAGAAGCAATAAATTCAACATTTCATAGCAGAGTACAATGACTATACTTAACAAAAATATACTAAGGTGATGGATATCCTAAATACTATGACTTGATCACTATATACTGTATGCATATCACAAAATTTCTCCTGCACCCCATAAATTTTCAGAAATAAGAAAGTTAAAAAATAAATGTGCCAAAAGTAGTTCATTTCAACCATTCGATTGTGATAATTTTTATATATCAAGTTACATATATGTGAGGAAGTATAGTTTATTCATATTTTCAGACTGCATGAGCAAAGTGTTAGAAAATCAATAGTGTATTTGACTTCCCAATAGGCTATTTGCATAATTTTATTTCACTCATTTTTAATTATTTTTTATTGAGGTGATATTCATGTAACATAAATTTAACCTTTAGAAAAACCCAGAGGTTATGTCTTTAATGAAATAGAATTCATTAAAAAGAGAACTTGAGCTATTCTTTTAAATTAAGAGACTTTGTTTTTTAGGGTAGCTTTAGGTTTACAAAAAAATTTAAGTGAATATTCAAAATGTTCCCATATACTCTCTCACTTCCTCCCAACCCCACTATACACAGGCATACCAGTTTTCCTTACTATTATCATCTTACATTAGTGGCATACATTTGTTACAATTGATGAGTCAATATTTATACATCATTGTTAACTAAAGTCCCATAGTTTATATTAGAATTGATCCTTAGTATTTTATATAGTGTGGGTTTTGGAAAATATATAATGAAATATATCCACATGTAAAATAGCATACAGAATAGTTCCACTGCCCTAAAAATATTTTGTACTCTGCCTATTCATCTTTCTCTCCCCTGCAACCTCTGGCAATCACTGCTTATTTTACAGTCTCTATGGTTTTGTGTTTTCCAGAATGCCATAGAGTTGTAATAATACATATATAGCCTTTCAGATTAGTTCTGTAATTTAGCAATGTACATTTAAGGTTCCTTCTTTTCTACTTCTGGCTTGAAAACTTATTTTTTAATCATTGAATAGTATTCCATTCTATGGATGTAACCCAGGCTGTTTATCCATTCACCTACTGGAGAAAATTTTGATTGCTTATGAGTTTTGGCAGTTACAAATAAAGTTATTATAAACATGTGTGTAGGTCATTGTGCAGACTTAAGTTTTCAACTCATTTTGGTAAATAGCATACAAAATTGCTGGCAATAAACCATTTTAGGGTGAAAAACTCAGTGGCATTTAGTACATTAACAATGCCATGTAGCCATGCTATCTAGTTCTAAATCTAGTTTTAAAACTAGTTCCTGCTATCTAGTTCTAAAATATTTTCATCACTTCATAAGTAAACCATGTACCTGCAAAGCAGTCACTCCCTATTCATACCTCTCCTAGCTCCTGGAAGCCACCAATCTACTTTCTGTCTCTGTCAATTTACCTATTCTGGATATTTCATGTAAATGGAATCCAAAATATGTGGATGCTTATGGCTGATCTCTTTCACTAGCCATAATGTTGTCAAGGGTCATTCACATTTTAGTATATATTAGTATGATATTCTTTTTTATGGGTGAATAGCATTCTGTTTTATGTATATATGACAATTTGTTCATCTATTCATAGATTGATGGACATTTGGGTTTTCTCCACATTTTGACTGCTATGAATAGTGCTGCTATTCGAACATGTATGTGCATGTATTTCTTTGAGTACCTGTTTTCAATTCTTTTGTGTGTGCATATAGGAGTCATATGGTAATTCTAACTTGGTGAGGAACTGAGAAACCACCAAACTGTTTTCCATAAAGAATACACCATTTTACATTGCCATCAGCAAGGTACAAAAGCTCCAATTTCTCCACACCCTTCCAATATTTATTATTTTCCATTAAATAATATTATAGTCATCATAGTAGACATGAAATGTTATCTCATGGCTCTGATTTGAATGTCTCTAATTACTAATGGTGTTCCATATCTTTTCACATGCTTTTCGGGCATTCACGTATCTTCTTTGGAGAAAGGTCTATTCAAGTTTTTGGCCATTTTTAAATTTGGCTGTTTGTCTTTTGTTATTAAGTTTTTGGAATTTTTTAATATATTCTGGATATGAAATCATTATCAAATATATGATTTGCAAGCTCAGTCATCCCTTGGCACACAGGGTATTAGTATAAGGACCCTCAAGGTTACTAATATTTGCAAATGCTCATGTCCTGCAATTGGTCCTGTGAAACCCACTGATACAAAAAGTAGTCCTTCCTTATTGGCCCATTCCATATTCCTGGAATCCTGTATTTCTTTTTCATGCTTTGTTGAATCCATGGATGCAGAAACCATGGATGCAGAGCAACAACTGGATTCTCTCCCATCTGTACGTTGTATTTTTTCCTTATTGATAATGTCCTTTGATACACAAAAGCTTTTAATCCTGATCAAGTCTAATGTATCTATTTTTTGTTGTTGATTGTGTTTTAGTTGTCACATCTAAAAATCAATTGCAAAACCACAAGTTAATGAAGATTTAAATTCATATTTTCTTCTAAAAGTTTTAGGAGTCTAGCTTATATTTATGTTGTTGATCCAATTTTATTTTTATTATTTTAGGTGCAAATTAAAGTTTCAACTACCTTCTTTTGCATGTGAATATTCACTTTTACAACCACCATTGGTTGAACAGACTATTTTTACCCATTGAATCAACTTGGCACCTTGTTGAAAATCTGCTGCCATATATGTACATGCTTATTTATAAACTTTCAAATCTATTTCATTTGTCTATTATACTTATTATGATGCCAGTAGTACACTGTTTTTCTTACTGCAGCTTAGCAATAATTTCAGTATTTGGAAGTATGTTCCTTTAACTTTTTTATATATTGTTTTGACTATTCAGGGCATCTTTATAGTTCATATGATTTTGAAGATCAGTTTTTCCATTTTTGAAAAAAAAAACAAAAGGCCATTGAAGTTTTGATAAAAACAACATTGAATCTGTACAAGTCTTCCATTTTAGCAATATTAAATCTCCCAGTTCATACGCACAGGATATCATTTAGTTCTTCTTCAATTTATTTCAGCAATGCTTTAAAGTTTTCAGTATGTCCCTCATTTTTATATCTTTCCTTTTCAATTTCATAAACTTCTTTGTGTATTTCATTATTGTTTCCTGCAATTTTATGCCAATCACCTGCTTATTCTGTCTCTTATTCAGCTCAGTCAAAGGCATTTACCTTCTCACTTTTTCTTCCTATTTAAGCAAAGGATATTTTTTACAGTGTCATATGAAAATATTTAAAATGTAATGGTTATATTTTTAATTTTAGCCTTTCCAAATTTTATTTTTTTAAAATAAGAAAATTACCCATAATGTCAAGTGCAAACACACTTGGAATTAAGCAATTTTCCCATACATATTTTTGAAAAGATAAATTATTAAATGGCTTAGTGAAGTGTTATATCCTAATACAATGTTTTCATGGTTAAATTTCTGTATAGCATTCTTCAATGTACTTACTTAAATTAAGTACTTCTAGTTATAGAGTGAGGAATGTATTTTGTTATAAAGTTCTCATTTTAAAAATTATTTCCTCATATTTCTACATATTATTGATTATTATATTTTTGAAGTATCACATCATATCATGCTTTATCAAGTAATTTATTCAGACTTCATTAATTTTAGGGTTTGGGGATTATGCGGTGAGAGACAGAGAACTGTGTGGTTGAGATAATCTAACACATCACTACATTCTGTTTACAATGTTAAGCCACTACCTGATTTCAGACCTCCCTTAAAGAAATTTCTAGTGAAGATTTCATAAACTCCAGTCTCCTCCCAGGAAAAATTCTCTCATATCACTTTGCTAAGGAAAGTACTAATTACAACCAGAGAGATTTGTAATGAAATCCAGTTTGCCCAAGGCTTTGTGGTTGATTTGAAAATTCTAAGTTACAAAAGCATCACACGTTTTCAAAACTGATTCTTATTAAAGCATTGCAGAAAATCATATTAATATTCAATGTCAATTATTTGACATATACAGAAAAACACATAAACAAGAAATCAAATATTAAAAGACCTGGCCTGTCTGAGGTATTCTCCCATGAAAAAATAATGTCATAGAATGAAATAAGAAGATTGAAATACTTTCTGCTCCTTTGAATGTATTTATTTATTTATTTATTTATTTATTTATTTATTTATTTATTTTAAGTTCAAGGATACATGTGCAGAATGTGCAGGTTTGTTACACAGGTAAATGTGTGCCATGTTGGTTGGCTGCACCTATCAACCCATCACGTAGGTATTAAGCCCTGCATGCATTAGCTATTTTTTCTGACGCCCTCCCTCCCAACAATCCACCCCCAAACAAGTACCAGTGTGTGTTGTTACCTTTCATGTGTCCATATGTTCTCATTGTTCAGCTCCCACTTATAAGTTAGAACATGTGGTGTTTGGTTTTCTAATCCTGTGTTAGTTTGCTGAGGATAATGGCTTGGAGCTATCTCCATGTTCCCACAGAGAACATGACCTTGTTCCTCTTTATAGCTACCTAATATTCTATCTTGTATATGTACCACATTTTCTTTATCCAGTTTATCATTGATGAGCATTTGGGTTGATTCCAAGTCTTTGCTATTGTGAATAGTGCTGCAGTGATCATACGTGTGCATGTATGTTTATAATACAATGATTTATATTATTCTGGGTATACACTCAATAATGAGATTTCTGGGTTAAATGGTTCTGGGTCTTTGAGCAATCGCCATACTATCTTCCACAATGATTGAACTAATTTACATTCCCACCAACAGTGTAAAAGTATTTCTTTTTATCTACAGTCTTGTCAGCATCTGTTGTTTCTTGACTTTTTAATAATCACCATTCTGACTGGCATGGGATGGTATCTCAATGTGATTTTGATTTGCATTTCTCTAATGATCAGTAATGTTGGGATTATTTTGTATGATTGTTGGCAGCATAAACGTCTTCTTTTGAGAAGTGATGGTTCATGTCCGTTTCCCACTTTTTAATAGGGTTGTTTGTTTTCTTGTAAATTTAAGTTCCTTGTAGATTCTGGATATCAGACTTTTGTCAGATAAATAGATTGCAAAAAGTTTCTCCCTTTGTGTAGGTTGTCTGTTCACTCTGACAATAGTTTATTTTGCTGGGTAGATACTCTTTAATTTACTTAGATCCTATTTATCACTTTTTGCTTTTGTTGCAATTGTTTTTGATGTTTTTGTCATGAAACCTTTGCTCATGCCTATGTCCTGAATTGTATTGCCTAGATTTTCTTCTAGGGTTTTTATAGTTTTGAGTTTTACATTTAAGTCATTAATCCATTTGGAGTTAGTTTGTGTAGAAGGTATGAGAAAGGCATACAGTTTCATTTTTTTTTGGCATACGGCTACCCACTTCTCCAGCATAATTTATTAAATAGGGAATTCTTTCCCCATTGGTTGATTTTGTCAGGTTTGTTGAAGAGCAGATGGTTGTAGATGTATGGTCTTATTTCTGAGATCCCTATTCTGTTCAACTGGTTTATATGTATGTTTTTGTACCACTACCATACTGTTTTGGTTACTGTCGCCTTGTAGTATAGTTAAGTTGGATAGTGTGATGCCTCCAGCTTTGTTCTTTATGTTTAGGATTGTCTTGACTATATGAGCCCTTTTTCAGTTCCATATAAATTTTAAAGAAATTTGTTTTTGTAATTTTGGGAAGAATATCAATGGTAATTTAATGGGAATAGCATTGTATCTACAAATTGCTTTGAGCAGTATGGTCATTTTCACAATATTGATTCTTCCTATCCATGATCATGAAATATTTCCCCATTTGTTTATGTTCTCTCTGATGTCCTTGAGCAGTGGCTTGTAGTTATCCTTGAAGAGGTCCTTCACTTCCTTTGTTAGCTGTATTCCTAGGTATTTTATTATTTTCGTAGCAATTGTGAATGGGAGTTCATTCATGATTTGGCTCTCTGCTTGTCTATTCTTGATGTATAGGAATGTCTGTGATTTTTGCAGATTGATTTTGTATGCTGAGACTTTGCTGAAATTGCTTATCAGCTTAAGAAGCTTTTGGATTGAGACAATGGGGTTTTTGAGATATACGATCATGTTTTCTGCAAACAGAAACAGTTTAACTTCCTCCCTTCCTATTCGAATATCCTTTATTTCTTTCTCTTGACTTCTTGCCTTGCCCAGAAGTATGTTGAATAGGAGTGGTGAGAAAATGCATTTTTGTCTTGTGCCAGTTTTCAAGAGAAATGCTTCCAGTTTTTTCCCATTCAGTATGATATCGACTGTGGGTTTGTTATAAATGGATTTTATCATTTTGAGTTATGTTCCATCAATACATAATTTATTGAGAGTATTTTACATAAAGGGATGTTAAATTTTATTGAAAGTCTTTTCTGCATCTGTTGAGATAATCATGTGGTCTTCGTCTTTAGTTCTCTTTATGTGATGGATTACGTGTATTGATTTGTGTATATTGACCCAGCCTTGCATCCTGGGGATGAAGCCAACTTGATTTTGGTAAATAAACTTTCTCATGTGTTTCTGGATTCATTTTGCCAGTATTTTACTGAGGATTTTTTCATCAATGTTCATCCAGGATATTTGTATGAAGTTTTCCGTTTTTGTCATATCTCTGCCAGGTTTTGGTATCAGAATGATGCTGGCCTCACAAAATGAGTAAGGGAGGAGTTGCTCCTTTTCAATTGTTTGGAATAGTTTCAGAAGAAATGGCATCAGTTCCACTTTGTACCTCTGGAAGAATTCAGCTGTAAATCCATGTGGTCCTGGGCGTTTTTGGTTGGTAGGCTGTTAATTACTGCCTCAAATTTAGAATTTGTTATTGGTCTATTCAGGGATTCTACTGCCTTCTGGTTCAGTCTTTGGAGGGTGTTTGTGTCCAGGAATTTATCCATTTCTTCTGGATTTTCTATTTTATTTGCATAGAGTTGTTTAGAGTATTCTCTGATAATTATTTGTTTTTCCGTGGGGTCAGTATTTCTATTGTGTCTATTTGATTCTTCTCTCTTTTCTTCCTTATTAGTGTAGCTAGTGGCCTATCTATTTTATTAATTTAAAAAAAAACAGCTCCAAGATTTGTTGTTTTTTAAGGCTTTTTTGTGTCTCTGTCTCCTCCAGTTTCTCTCTGATCTTGGTTATTTCTTATCTTCTAGCTTTGGGGTTTGTGTGTTCTTGGTTCTTTACTTCTTTCAGTTGTGATGTTAGGGTATCAATTTGAGTTCTTTCTACCTTTTAGATGTGGGCTATAAATTTACTTTTTAACATGCTTTAGCTGTTTTCCAGAGATTCTGGTATGTTGTCTCTTTGTTCTCACTAGTTTCAAAGAACTTCTTGATTTCTTCCTTAATTTCATCATTTACCCAGGAGTCATTCAAGAGCAGGTTGTTCAATTTTCATGTAGTTGTGTGGTTTTGAGTGAGTTTCTTAATCTTGAGTTTTAATTAGATTGCATTGTGGTCTGAGAGACTGTTATGACTTCAGTTATGGGTCTTGACTCTTTATTTAGTTAGCCATTCTGTGTTTTTTAATTGGGGTATTTAGCCCATTTACAATTAAGGTTAATATTGTTTGTGTGAATTTCATCCTGTCACCATGATACTAGCTGGTTATTTTATAGACTTGTTGATGTAGTTTCTTCATAGTGTCATTGGTCTTTGTACTTCAGTGTGTTTTTGTAGTGGCCAGTAACAGTTTTCTCATTCCATTCCATATTTAGTGCTTCCTTCAAAAGTTCTTGCAAGGAAGGTCTGGTGGTGACAAATTCCTTCAGTATTTGCTCATCTGAAAAAGGGTTTATTTCCCCTTCACTTAGAAAACTTAGTCTGTCCAGATATGAAATTCTGGGTTGGAAATGGTTTTCTTTAGGAATGTTGAATATTGGCCCCCAATCTGTTCTAACCCGTAGGGTTTTTGCTGCGAAGTCCACTGTTAGTCTGATGGGCTTCCCTTTGTAGGTCACCTGGCCTTCCTCTCTGGCTCCCCTTAACAATTTTTTCTTCATTTTGACTTTGGAGAATCTGATGATTTTGTGTCTTAGGGTTGATCTTCTAATGGATTATGGTAATTAAAATTGCTATGGTTTCCATCAGGTTCTAATATTTTTTATTTCTCTGTAATAATACAAACAGTGTATATTGAAAAAGAGGAAGCTAACAAAGCCTTTTTTTCTCTAGACTGTCTATGAGTAGACCAGTGTGTTTCATTATGCAATAATGAAGCTGTAGTATTTGGACACATTCAAGAAGCTAAAAAGCATATTAGTAGTATATAATAGTTGCAGATAGAAAATAAAATATTAAAATATTAAGAATTTTAAGCAAAAGTGAGTTAATCATACGATTTTAGGTTAGACAGAGTATCAGGAGTATAACTTCCTCTCTGAGTAATGTCTTGTGATGCTTAATGACCATAGGTCACCAGAAACCTGTACAGAGTGATCGAGAAATGTGTTTCTAAGGAGATTCTGATAGGCATTCAATTTTTCATTCAAATCCTTCTGCCTGTAATTAGCCATAGGGGCAGAAATTAGCCTGCAAGTAATTGCACTCCTAATGGGTTCACTGAGTAATAACTTTGTTACCTTTTAACTAAAATGAAGGAACTTCTTTCCAATTGTATGTGCAATTGCCTCATTATGAAGTTCATTATTTTCAGCCTCAATTTGACAAGTGAAAATGATTTTTGGGTCATATTGTGAATGTGTGTAGGGCAAGTTCTAAAAATGTACCTATCCCAGTTACCTATTCCTGCTGCATTACAACTTATCTAAATTTAGAGCCTTAAGTAACAACTATTTACTACATCTTAATTGTTTTGTGATTCAGCAATTCATCAGGACTCTGAAATCTGATTCTTCTACTCCACACGATATTGACAGTGCTACTTGGCGGTGTCTGGCATATGAATGTACTGACCATGTCTTAACTGAGTTCTTGTGTCTAAAGGAGATGGCTGGAAAGTGACATTCACCAGGGACTGTGGATCAAAGCACCAGCACAGTGGCTTCAAGGTAGTTGAAAATTTTGCCTGGAGACTCAGAATGTAAGAATAAGTGTTCCAGAGAAAAAGGTAGGAGTTGCATATACTTTTGGCTTGGTTTTGAAAGCCACTTAGCATTATTTCATGTGTATTCTTTTGGTTGCAGCTGTTACAAGCTCCTCCAGACTTAAAAGGAGGGAAGTAGTAACAAATAATTGATAGTTATCTCTTTAAAGTGGCATGATAGCCTAAGAAAGAAAGATGAGAAAAAACAGTAGAGAAAACATGTATTAATAGAAAAGCCTTAATCAGGAAGTAAATTCACTGATCATAGATTGGTTGCAAAAATTGAAAATAGCATAATCTACTTGTTACAAATACATGCATAAAATCTTTATCACTTAGAAAAATAGATGGAGAAACAACAAACTACAGGGAAGCAAAATATTCTCTTGTTTAAAATGACCAAAACGTTTCTCCAAGTTTTCAAGTTTTTATTAAGTATGATAATGACAATGTATAAATTGGGCTCTATGGTAGGTAAAGTATTAGTTAGGAACCCATTATCGCACTTAATTCTTGAAACAATGCAATAAAGATACTATTATTATCTCCACTTTCTATTTTAGAAAACTGATGTTTGAAGAGGTAACATAATATTCCAAAGATCACACAACTTATTAATAGAAACAACCACAGTATATTACCAGGTCATCAGATTATTAAACACATTGTTTTAACTATTATTTTACTATCTGTTGCCATTTAATTTTCAAATATGGTTAGTGAAGTCTCAGGAAAAAATCCTGGACTTTCATGAAACAAAAATTATTCTGAAACCTAATTCGATGACTAAACCTAGCCCAGAGTTATAGAAGAAATTCACATTATTCTCTCCATTCATTTATGCTCATATTTACCAAGATTTCTTGTAAAGTAGCTACTATTTTGGAAAAATTGAATTGTAGATCCGTAGTTTTGAAAGAGAATGTAGAGGCAATCCAGTGAAGTATGCTAATTTTATAGTATGTTCACAGTAGCAGAATTGTGAAAAAGTATTAAAACGGTACCTTCTGAGCCATAATTTAGAGCAATAAAGTTTTCAATAGAAATTGTAACTTTTGAATCTCACCGATCTCCTTAAATTTCCCAAAATATTTGTAAACTTGGAAGTTTTTTTCAGTGGTTGTCCTAAGAGAAAAAAAAAAAATCCTCAATACCTGACAAATATTCCTGGTGAAGGCTGATATTTTCCAAGAACTCAGATGATGTGTTGATCCACCTTCCTTAATAAACCCTAAAACCCTATTAGTCATAAAACTATAAATAAATAAGGTATCAATTATGACTGCACTCTAAGATATGAGGCACATTCAGAAGTAATTTGAAGCAAGCGTGACAAATCTAGGTGATTTTTCTGAAGAAAAGACAATGAAAAGTTGGCTTGAAAAAGGAAAATTCCAGTCTGTCATCTGAAGTTGTTGAAAACCAAAATCATTTAAGCAGGACAGAAAGATTTTCCATAATAAACACAGCATGACAATGCTTTGTTGTCATAGCTCTGTAGAAACACAAATCCATTGAGGAATAAAAATAGACCTGGAAAACCGGTTTAGAGTTTCCATTTTGCAGTATTGTTTCTATAAATAATTTATAGCTCCATACTGTATATATATAAACATTTACATATCTACATTTATTTATGCTATATCCTGATGATATAAAAATAGTGTCTAAATTTTTCAATACACCACTCCAGGCTGTTGCTAGACTAGCATTTCGTTTGTACTCTCAGTGCAGGGACCCTATCCTAACTACATGGGATCACCAAATGTTACCTTCATTAAATTCAATGGGAATTTTGAAATATTGGCTCAATCTGCACCATTGGTCCAGTAGAAACTTAAATCTCTTTGCCTGTGACTGTCCTGCTTTTCTTTAAATGTTCATGTCAAAAATCTCTTCCTCTTGGATGCCTTCCTTCACCTGAGGGGATAATTACTTTTTTACTAGAATTACTTCTTTCTTCTTATACATACATTGCCACTTAGCAGAGCCTTCAGCACAACCTTAAACTCACTGAGGGCAGGCATACTTAGCATTATGTATTGCTCATCCTTGATTCTCAATGAGTACATCCCAAGGCAGATTATTGAATGTTAGCTCTATGCCCAGCACAATGCAAATATTTGGATTTTAAAAAAGCAAGAAAGGAAGCGATAAAAAGAAAAAGTGTAAACATAAAATGAAGGATGAAAAATTCTCCAAAATCAGGCTATGAGGTGAAATAAAACAGGTATCAAACATAGCTTATGTTAATATGCATTACTGGATATCTTTGAAGTTCCAGACTGTAAGCACCAGGAGGGCAGGCACATGTCTGTCTTGCTCAGCAAGTTTTCAAAGTGCCTGGCAGATTATATATGGTCCTGATTTATTTATATAGAAGTAAATGTTCTACTAATATTGCTGCTCTTCACTTTATCTAACCCTGGATCTGTGACACCAAAGGCTCTTGGTAAATATGTATTGATGCAGAGATGAACGAATGAAACAGTAGCAGTGTTTGTAGAATTTTAAGAAGAGATACCTATTGTAATCAATAATTAAGTTATTGTTTCTACTATAGTCAGAATCTGAAAGTGAGGTTACTAAAAACATAAGGATGCAAATACTAGTTATTAATTTTAAGAAGTTTGAGATTCCATTAACTTGGACACTTAGACTGGTGCTGATGCCTGGATAGCCTTTTGTAATGACAGCTGCTGATTTAAGACTTGGAGTAAGTGACAGTAGCTGGACAAATGTCAAAATTTCACAGCTGACTTTCTGGCCTCGAGACAGGAGCCACATCAGGGATTAGACTAACGTTATGGTTAAACTCAAGCCTAGAACAATCAAAGACAGGCACAGCAAGGACAAAGGCAGAAGAACAAAAAAGCAGAAGAAATTATCTAGAAGAGGTCATCTCTGGAGCCTGATGACACCAAACTCAACCATCTGAGATCTTACAGGACTGTTGCTCAGAAGAAAGAACATGGAAAGATCATGAATATACACTGACTGGTCTCCTATTTCTGTATTTTATGATTTTATTTTTACAATGTGTTTAACTTTTTACAAATAATTAGCACACATGACACAGATCAGAAAGTTACTAATCTATACCTATTTCTGATTCCAAAGCTAACTTATTTTCTCTCCCTTAGATCATTAAAATGCAGAGCAAACAATTAGGCTGAGGGAAAGACCTGTTTTTACTTTATTCACATTATGTTTCTAATTTATCACTGAACTGACAGTCCAAAAATAGGCTTAAAGCAAACGCTCAAATTCACCTTGTGTTCTAGAATTTGGCTATGATTTTTCTAGAGCAAGAGAAAAGCAAAACAAGTGTGTACAGTTTGTATGTGTGGGTGTATATACATATGTATATTTCTGTGTATATTTATAAGTGGTGGTTCAGAATTTTTCTCCTGTACTTTCGCATTTGAATATATTATTTTCAAAACAAAGAGATAGTTTTACCCATGAGAAATGAGCAAATGTTATGTGGCACCTGAAGCCCCTTTTTCAAGAGCTGGGGTAGTTTATAAATCAGGCACATTTCTCCATGGGTAGAAGTCCAGAAAATGAATTGGGAGCAACCTTGAGGGACAAGCGCTCATTTGCTCCTGACTGCAGCTTGATTAGTCTTTGGCCACATTATCTGATTAGGTTTCAGTAGGTGTAAAAGGCAAGACAAAAAGGAAGAAACAATGTTCATCGCATGGCACAGACAGTGAGTTATCAAAGCTTCAACTCAGGAAAAAAAAAACCCTGGGTAGCCTAAAATTCTTTAGTGGAGAAGAACGTATTTTTCCTGGTGGGTTTTCTCAACCTCTGCACTATTAACATCTTGAGCTGGATAAGTCTTTGTTGCCATGGCTGCCCAGTGTACGTCGTGGCTGCCCAGTGTATGGTATGATGCTTAGCAATATCCTTGGTAGGTCCTTGAAGGATACCCAGTAGATAGTAATTGCTCTTCCCGAGTTGTGATAGGCGTATACCTCTGTAGATTGCCAGATTATTTCTAGGGGCCAAAATCACCCCTCTCAATGATTACTTAGGAGTTTTTCGTGTGTTTGTTTTTTGTTTTTTTTTGAGACGGAGTCTCACTCTGTCGCCCAGGCTGGAGTGCAGTGGCGCCATCTCGGCTCACTGCAAGCTCCGCCTCCCGGGTTCACGCCATTCTCCTGCCTCAGCCTCCCGAGGCAGGCTCCCGCCACCACGCCCAGCTAATTTTCTGTATTTTTAGTAGAGAAGGGGTTTCACCGTGTTAGCCAGATGATCTCTGCCTCCTGACCTCGTGATGGGCCCGCTTCGGCCTCTCAAAGCGCTGGGATTACAGGCGTGAGCCACGGCACCCAGCCGATTATTTAGGAGTTTTAAGAGAAGAAGAAATAAAAAGTAGTGAACTCAACGGACCCATAAAGAGAGTCTGTTTCCTCACATAAACAAAATTTTTAGTGTACAATATGGGGTACAAGAAACACAAGATAGCACTTCAGTCTGTCAGAAAGTTAACATTGGTAATTCATTCATTTACCTATTCAATCAGCATGCACTGAATGCTAACTCTATGCCCAACACAATGCAAAGACTTGGGAAGGTTAAGCTGTTGGGAGACAGAGTAAATAATGGGACAATTTGTAAGCAATGTCTGTACAAGGAATTACAGAGACTCTCTGCTGAGGGAGTTAACCGATATGAATAGAAGGATCTTTCTAATTATTTCATTCTATTTAACCTTCCTTAAATATTTCCTCCTCAGACATGGCAGACTTTTTCTAATAACCCATTAATTAATTATTTTCACTCCACAACCACCTTTAAAAAATTATTTTCCTCATGTAATGTAGTTTTAAGACCGAATTGATTTTTCTCCTTGTCAGGAGCCATGGGGCAACAGCTTGAACCTCTTGGAACCCTCTCTGCCTGCAAGCAGCAGCACACAACCAGTGAGTTTTTCTAAACAGAATCCTATTTGCATATGGCCATCAGGTTGGAACGTGATAACAGTCAACAGACACTTCAGATGGGTTTTCTCAGCCAAATCTGGAAAGCTTCTGTCATATGCCATTGTAAAATGAACAATCAAAGTTGGTCTTGGGGGAGGAGGGTCCTCTCCCATTGCCACCAGGCCTATTTGCTGGACTAGCTGAAAGGGATGGGGGTTGGTGGGAAGCCATATGGATCCAAAGAGAAAGAAGAGATTAATTTGCAGGACAGATTGCAAATTTTTCATATATTTCTCAAAAATAGATGCATTTAGATTATCCTGTCTTTTTTTTTTTTTTTTTTTTTTTTTTTTTGCTTTTTAACCTAGTTCCTGTCTTTTTAGTATGCCTAAGAGATTTACTTTAAAAGGAATGGCTTGGCAACATTCTTATTCAGCTTTTTGTGGGACTCTGTTTTATCTTTTCTATTTCGAATGTTGCTTAGGCGAGGGGCGATTGTGTCTGTGCTAAATTCTTAGAATTGGTTTGTTACTTATGAAATGAATTCCAGTGTTTTAAAATATAAAAATGATGATATTTAAACATTATTTACTTGTTTAATAGTCTCATCTGTTTCCCTGGATCCCAAATGTTGGGGAGTTTCTCCAAGTTATAATATCGCAGAATGTCTTAACATGCTAAATTTAATAAGATAAATAATTTATTTATATTAAGACATACAACCTTAAGATATCCATTGTATAAAGCCAGACCATCTCAACAAAATGATCTGGCAAAGACTGTGCATTATTTTATGGACTGGGGGAAGCCCTGGGAGAAGAAGCCCAACCTAGGGCTATCAGAGTCAACAATCGGTTCTATTCAAAAAGTGTATGTTAACACAGTAATTTAAAATTGTTACTTTTTTTTTTTTTAAAAAAAGAGCTTTTTATATAAGTGTTTCAGTTATCACTATTGAAAAAACTGTAGAAAAATATTTATTTCTGAAGTGTGAAGTAGACCCAAGGAATTTTTTAAATCATGTTTTTCTACTGATGTGTCTACCTATGCTTCTGATAAAATAAATATTTTTAGTAGAAACAAAATGGCATAAATGCAATTTACTTGTCTGACATTTATTTGTTTGTTTGCTTTTCTCATTTAACTTTACGAAAATCATAAAACTGAATTAGTCAGACAACTGCCCTATGTTTAAAAATATTTTATGTGTAATTCTCATGTATTTTACTGATATGAAAGCACCACTAGTAATAATATTGGTAGATTTATACCAGCATTTATATTTAAATGATATCCCATTAACAAAGTATAATCAGACAATTATAATTTTGGTAATGGAATAAATTTTATAAAACTATGATTATACTTCTCAGGAGTGTACTTGAGAGGGAGAATTAAAGCTTCCTCACAAGATCATGTCTAAAGGAGACAGGACATGACTAGAGCTTTTCAAATGATGACTGCCCTTTTTTATTAGAAGTGCATTAAATGAATATTTAATACCTTTGTTAATAGCATCATAGAATGTGTTAATGTGAAAAATGTTCTTCTCAACAATAAGATCTTAATCTCCCTTTTAAAAAATACTTTGAATAATTACTGCATCTGATCCAAGAAAATGAGGTAGGCAGGGCCTGCAGTGAAACTTCTTTTATAACGACAAGGAAACTTTACATCTTAGCAGTCATGGATCTCACCGTATTTCAGGATATGAGCTACAATAAGATCCAATTATTGTGTAATATAACAATGTAGCATGGTTGACTGGCCCAGGAATGACAGTTATATATCATTATTCAAATTTAAAAATTAAAATTTTAACATACATATTATTTTTCAAATTTAATGATACTTGCATATCAAATGATAGTTACATATCATTTTTCAAATTAAAAAATTTGAAAAATATATGACAAATATTATGCATCACAGAACTTAGAAACTGATAAAAATAACTTTCAGAGAAAAAGCATTCCTTATATTTAAATTATCTAATCAGGTAATCCAATCTAACCAACTTTTCAAAAACTATTTACTGAAAGCCTACAATATAATGTTCAATTCTATAATACTAAAACATACAAACAAAACAACATATAGTATTAAGGAAGGCAGAAAACCTTTATTTACAGCTGATATTATCAAGAGATTTGTTGGTCTTCTTTGTTCTGTAGGATTA
Source organism: Macaca nemestrina (assembly GCF_043159975.1). Lineage (NCBI taxonomy): Eukaryota > Metazoa > Chordata > Mammalia > Primates > Cercopithecidae > Macaca > Macaca nemestrina. The sequence goes on along the minus strand of NC_092131.1, from coordinate 24,237,297 downwards.
ACCAAATAAATGTTATATACATACAAGTACACACATACAACAAGCATAGGAGGAGGGTGATATTTGTATAACAGAAGCCTACTGAGGGATCATTTGGTTGTGGATGGTTGGCTCTCCATGCACAGAGGGAATGAGTTAGAGCAGAAAGAGCAAGTGTTAAGTTGGTGTCCAAAATAAAGTGGAAAATAATTAAAGTAAATGAGAAATTTACTTTAATTATGAGAAAAGGAAGGAGTAAAAATGAGAAAAGGAAGGAGTAAAAAATGGGCTAATTTATAAAGAAAGAGGCTTAATTGGCTCATGGTTCTATCTCATTGGCTGTATAGGAAGCATAGTAGCGTCTGCTTCTTGGGAAGCCTCAAAAAACTTACAATCATGGCAGAAGGTGAAGGGGAAGCAGGCACGTCTTACATGGCTGGAGTAGGAGGAAGAGGGGTGGGGAGGTGCCATATACTTTTAAAACAACCAGATCTCATGATAAGTCACAATCATAAGAACAGCACTGAGAGGATGGTGCTAAACCATTCATGAGAATACCATCCCTATGATCTAATCCCCTCCCACCAGGCCTCACATCCAACATTGGTTATTCCAATTTGGCACGAGATTTGGGTGGGGACAGAGATTCAAACAGTATCAAAGGAGCACCATAGTGGGAGGTAGATAGAATTTAGGTGGAAAATATGCCCATTTTCCATCATGTATTGAATGCGTACTGCGTGATAGGCACAACTGTAAACACTGAGAAAGCAGGGTTAAACAAAATTATCTCCTGAAGAGAAATTCCCTGTGAGGGTCATACTTCAGGATCTCATATGAAAATGGATGTCTGAAGAGTGTGTGATGAAACATCCTTTGCACTTGATAGTGTCTCTTCCTTACTCAGAATCTCTTCTCTGTTTTGTACCAGGCTGTTGCTACTAGACCTGAGACTTCAGCAACATCTGACACTGCTATTTGTGTAAGTGGCATTAAGGAAAAAGAAATTCAAGAGAATGCACTACATTGTAGTTTTAGATTTCATAAGGAAGTTAAAAAAAAAAAAGGGGGGGTGGGTGGGGAAGAGACAGATGAGGCCAAATTTGAATGAGACCAAGCATTTCGCACCAAGGAAATCACTGCAAATTTGATCATGAGACTATCAGCCCTTAACAGTCATAGATACATCAGATAAAATATTGGAATTCTATTAGTTGGAATATGAGCTTTTTTTCCTAAAGAACAGGTAACTTTGAATGGAATCTGGATTTATATCCTTCAGAGGGTTGTTCTGAAGATAAAATAATAAAACATATTTAAACCACTGAACACAATGCCTGACTCTGTAGGTCATGAAAAACGCAATGTCCCTTTAACCTATGTATTTTTTCAAGTGACTGATAATGGGCCACAGTAATGATAGTCACCCAGAAATAATAGACCTAATGTCCAAAGTAAATGGATTTAATTATTTACTTGTAGCAAATTCTGCCATAATCATGCAGATTCAACAGAATTGTTTGCAAGAGTACTAAGAAAAAAAAAAAAAAGAAAAGAAAGAAAAGCTAATATGAGAGTTTTGGAGCAAAGACTATTATTTTATATTTCTTTAAAATATTTTTCAGTCTATGTTTTCATAATTGTGAGTCTTGAAAGCATACAAATAAAAGTTTTTATAATCCCCATAAAGACAAGTGCTTATGAACCTATCTAGCGTGTTCTCATATATGCCTTTATGTCTAGAGTGCAATGTGTCTAAAAAACATGCAGAGAGTAGTCATCAGAACTGAAAAATGACAAGTGCTAAAATATTTTCAAAGTTGCTTTGTTTAGTATTGAGGCTTCATATGAACGCATTGCTCAACTTTAAGGTTGTATAAATTATGACATAAAATATATTCCAAGAAAGTTCCAAAGTTAATGCATAAAGCTGGTACACACACACACACACACACACACACACACACACACACAAATGTGAAACAAACTCTAATGTATAAAAATTAGATTATATAGATATACTGAATGTCTGGGAACTTTTCATTTGTCTTGTGATTTGGGATTTAGGATTTTGCCTAGAGAAATAAAACAAAACCCTAAAAGCGAACATCAGAATAAAGAAGATTACAAAAAGCCAAAGGAAACAAATTATTTCTGGAGTGGTAGGTACTTGACAGAGAGTTTAAAAAAAAAAAAAAGATGAAAGCAGACCATGAATCTAGAGTTACATTCTTACAAATGGAAAGAAGGACTTCCCTAAAGCTCTATAAATTATATCATTTTAAGAAAAAGGGAATTATGTTTGGCTTAGTTTAGTATCTCCAAGTGAGTCATTGTTAAAGTATTACAATCAAAATAATAAAATCTGATGGTGTGATTCGTGTAACTTCAATGAGTTCAGATTTGTTTCTATTACCTGTCTAGTTTTAAACTTTTATTTTACCAATTTTGTTTTCATACATTTTGATTAAGATGCTTTGTTTAGGACATATCATCAGGTATTCATTGATAGTCAAAGGAAATACAATGTTCAAATTTCTCCTAATCATCTTTTGGCACTGCAACCAGTCTACATATCAAAAAACACTTGAGCGTCGGGCTGGGTGGCTCACGCCTGTAATCCCAACACTTTGAGAAGCCCAGGCAGGTGGATCACCTGAGGGTTCGAGACCAGCCTGACCACCATGGAGAAATTCTGTCTCTACTAAAAATACAAAAACTTAGCCAGGTGTGGGGGCGCATGTCTTTAATCCCAGCTACTCTGGAGGCTGAGGTAGAAGAATCGCTTGAACCCGGAAGGCGGAGGGTGAGGTGAGCCGGCATTGCGCCACTGCACTCCAGCCTGGGCAACAAGAGCAAAACTACATCTCAAAAAAAAAAAAAAAAAAAAAAGAAAGAAAAGAAAAAGACACAAAGCAACGACAAAAACACTTGAGTTATATTTTCCTTCCAAGCACTTTCAAGATGATTTATATACATTGAAAATTTTAGTAGATTAGATAGTTTAAAATTAACATTATCTCTCAGAGTAATTTAATCTTCAAGTAGCCACAACAAAGCTGTCCTGTGTAATATCGGTTTGAAGAGCATTCTAAGGCTGATATTTTTTCCCAAATGGTATAGCTAACATTGTACACTGTTAAAATATTTTCCAGTCCAGTATATATTATCATAAGTAGCTAATTAGTATAAAAATTGTGCAAACGAACATTTTCTTTAAATATGAGGTAAATTCCAGACTTTCATGTTTAAAATTTGGGAGCACCACTCACATTGCTATCTAGGGACATAGTCTCTTCTAGAGCTGGGCATTGTGCAGTAGCATGGCCATGTAACACAGTTCCATGCAGAATTCTAATAGTCAGATTTTAAATATAAATATTGTAGCTGGTAGATAACAAAAGATACACCCAAATATGGAGAAGCAGGTTTAATATCCAATACAGACTACATTAAGAGCTCAATATACATAATCTATTCAACCCTTTAATGTTTAGTGATCAACAAAATTTCTGCCTTATGATAAACAATCAATATGTAATCATTGAAAAAAAGAATGTATTTGGAGTAGTAAACATGGGTGGAAACTTAACGAACTTATTTAAGGGATTCAGACCTATTTTATTCTGATTCTAAATTCAGATCTAACCACTGAGAATTATAGTTAGCAGGGTTTCTACCCAAATCTTAAAATAGTCTTTGGATTGCTGAGATTGTTTTTTCTTCTAGGTCTGAGCGTCCCTGATTTAATAGGCAGATGGTTGTTACTCACAACCAGTCCAGATTTGCCTTAGTTAGGCGAATCCACTGAAAGCCTGTACCTGCGCTGTTAATGATAAAAAGTGCGGGCAGTTGCTGAATATTTGCAAATTATATCTAAATAATGTGACTCACTTTTAAAATATTTATTACACCAATCCTCTTAGAAACAGACAATTACTTTTTCAAACACTTTATAGATAAACAGTCCTAAAATATATGAAGAAGTGAACTAATTAAATTCTTATTTTGTCTGATACCAAAATAAATGCAGGTCTAAATTTTAGCCCCGAGGGACTGAGTATCCTATAAAACTTAGTCAGTTTAGTTTTACGTTTTTACAAACATAATTATTTTTGCAGGCCCCCAAGACCATTCTGAGGAGGAATAATTTGCTAGGAGGGCTCAAAGAATTCAGAGAAGTTGTTATAGGTACAGTTTATTACAGAAAAGGTACATATAGATTAAAACTAGTAGAATTAAGAAGTCAATAAAGCAGAGTTCAAAAAAAGACTAGATATTTGATTTTATTGTCCTGTCCCAATGGGGGATCATAAATAGTTTTTAATTCTCCCAGCAACGATGTGTGACAATACACATAAGTATGGCCAACCAGGGAAGCTACTTTACACTCAGTGCTCAGTGTTTTTATCGGCGTTGATCACAGAGGCCTGGCTGACCATGGGTGAGGCTGAAGGAGGTCTTAGTTAAACAGTCTGCAGTCCCTCTAAAAGTCAAACTAATGCCACGTGGCTCAAGGCTCCCAACATAGATCACATTGTATAAACACAGTGTATGATCACACATTGTATGATCACAGTATAAACAATGCAGCATTGTCGCACTCCCCAGATAAACAGAGACACGTTTGTCAAACAGCATAATGATAGGGCCTAGAAGTTGTCTCTACCAGCTGTATGAGGACAGACTTTTCCATGGCGCGTGCAAGTTGCGACACCCAGATCTGCCAAATTAATTCTTTAGTACATAGGGATAGAACAACAGGAAAAGCAAAACTCACCAGTGTTAAACTTATATATAATATGCACAATTATATCCAAATTAAATATATGGTAAAATTAATATGCACACCATGCAAATCATCTACTGTCCTACCTGCCATATATCCATTCACATATATTTCACATGAAGTCTGAAGTTTCGTTCACATATGATTGGGAGAGCTATAATATACCTCTCTGGCAAAAGGAACAGAGGTAAATAAAAGAGTGTTCAGGGGAAAGTATGGTGACTTCGAGGTGTTAGCAAAAAACCAAGGTGGAAATGTATAATAGGAAAATTTTTTTAAAACATAGTTCTAAAATTTATGACTTAAGTCACAGATTTTTGAACAATTTGCATAAAGGAAATTGACCTACAAGTACAAAATAGGTTGTCTAAAAGAGAAAAGTGGCTAGAAATTGTTATTTTTTCCTTAGTGTATTTCTTATACTTTATTTGAGTTAGAGTATAAAATGAAATCTTTCCAACTTGTTTTCCAGTAAATGTTGGCCTTCTAGAGAGTTCTGTAAGCATATGTTGCCGTCTGCCCCTACAGGATTACACCTGCCCTAAGTTGAGCGATTGTTTCTCTCCAGCTTTGTCGTTTCCAGCTGGGAGCTATTCCTATAGTTATGACAATATTTAGCTTGATTGCATGCCCAAATCTATAGTGCTTAAATAGAATATACATTTGCATACAGGCATAAACACATGTACAAATATATGTTCTTACTCATTTATCTTTAATTGTGATGTGCATTTTAATTTCTCTGCTATATTCGTGGCTCAGTATTCTACCTAGTTTTCCAAATATTGGTCTCTTACAGCAGCTTTTTAAAAACAACAACTGTATCATTAACTTAATAGCTGCAATTTGTGAAGAATTAACTTTGTGACAAACACTGGTTTAAGAGCATAATCTCTTTTCTCACACCATGCTAAGAAGCATGCTATGAAATAGGTAATCTCAGTTGCCTTTTTTGCATGTTAGGAAACTGGGCTCCAGACAGATTAAGGTAATAACTGAATTCCCAAGCTAATGAAGAGGCTGAAATAGAACTCAGAACCATGGTTTCTGAAACCAGAGTCCTTCGTGTCAACACCTATGTTGTGTTCAAGGCTGTTTCTTTGGACACTGCCTCCAGTAGAAGACTATACTGCCCTTCTATTGGCCAACATAGACATTGATGTCTCTATGGCCGAGAAGAATGAGTTAAAAGGAGGTCCTTAGGAACAGATCTGCTTGATTTGGCTAATAGATATAAAAGTGCCTGAGATAGAGCAACTCTGATTATTAACAGTTACTTATTTACTTATTCTAGCAATTTCAACAAATCATAGTTTGCATGTTGATACATGCCAGTGTTTTTCCTAATAATTTACGTATATACATATACATATATAATATTTTTATATTTACAATTTTTTTTCCATTTAGGTTTACTTTGGTATGCACTATGGAAAAAACCGAATTAAGTAAATATGTATTTGAAGATCTATATGATATATAACAACATGTATGTGATATTTAACAAGAGATAACACCTGGGTATGAAACAAATTTAAATTTCTGAAAATATCTTGAAGCAAAGTATGACAACAACTTAGTTATCATAAATATTTGAAAAGGTTATTAAGTAACTTCTGAACTCAGTCTTTAGAAGATTTAACTTATGCTTCATAAGTTAAATAACTTATGCCTCATAACTTATGCCTATAACTTATGCCTCATAGGTAAGTGCCATTGTAGGTCTAATTCACCTACAGGCATGGAATTTGAGACTTGAGGAAACTTTTATCAAAAAATTATTAAAATCTCCTTTCTTAAAAATCATCATTCTTAGGAAGAAATTAACATTTCTTTCAAAAAATTGCTGCAATTTTAAGGCAATGGCTTAAAATGTATTAACTGAATAATAGTGCTTCATTAAGTTTTTCAGTAAAATCTTTCTGATCATTTACTACAGGCCAAGTCTCATGCTAGGTTGGGGGAATAAACCATGTGCAAGATATAATCTCTGATATAAGAAAGCTAATAGCAAATTCAAGAAGGCATGCAGGTTCCTAGAAAAATCTCAGCTGAGTATGATAACTACTGGAAATATACGCAAGGTGTTGAAGTACTTCCAAGAAGGGGCACCCAAATCAGCAAGTGATTTCAAGTAACCAGTTTAGTATTTGTTGCATATGCATGGAGTTTTAAAAATTATTTCATATCTAATTTGTCTTTATTCATATTCACAATTATTTCATTAATTTTTTTCTGCAGAATTGTATCAAAAAGAGAAAAGTTAATAGTTTACATGAATCACATGTGATATTGTAAAGTAGATATCATTCTCTCATAGATCTCCAAAAGCTGGGTTAGAAATTATAGACAGGTATATGGTCAGAAGGGTTTTTTATTCATTTCTATAGCTACAACACACACACACACACACACACACACACACACACACACACACATACCAAGTCCTTGTTATCTGCCATTTAGCAGGAATCCAATTACTGAGCATGAGCTTACTGCCTCATAAATAGTATCCTCTTAGCTTTCCAATCACACCATTCCAATTCTGTATTTTGTCAGCAAAAGTCCTGTTTTTAAAAATAATACTTTGGCCATCTGCTTACCCATATGCGCTACACATCACTGAATGTTAGATTCTCTGCAAGTTTTATAGACAGTACCACAAACCTTGAATGTGTTTTCTCTCATAATTAGCATTTTACAGCCACATTAAATTGATCACAGGTAAACTGTTTCATTTTGGTGTGTTATTTTGATTGTAATCAGACTACTTGCTGGAAAGTGGTTTTCTAGCCAATATATTTTAGTTATAAAGAGTTTTCTTTCCCTTTTTTCATAGCAAATACATTAGTTTAAAGGTCACACTTGTCAGACCTATAAACTAAATCCCAGACTTGCAGTGTAAGACATCTCTCGAAGGAGCCATCAATGTTTACACTGGGGTGAAGAATGTTATCTTAGCAGTTTCATCAGTTTCACTGACTAATGATGTCATTTGCAATAGTTACAGTCTCCTCCCAAAGAAAGAGGGAAAACTCCTTGGTCAGGAATTCAGTTTTCAGTTTGCATATTCTAAATTGTGTGTGTATGTGTGTGTGTGTGTGTGTGTGTGTTGACTATTCTCTTTTTCTACAAAACAAGATAAACTGAAGAAATCTAGGGTGGGGATCTGAAGTTATTATAGCTCTTCAACTGAGGAACTATTTTGTTTATAGATGAATTAGAGAAATTTTAAATCCCCTGGGAAACCTGCCAACCTGAGACTTCAATGTTTTTGTAACACAATCATGACAAATAAAACCTTTCAACAACCTTTTTTTTAATGTGTCCTGTTTTCATGGTTAAAATGTAAGCTAAGAAGTAACACATGAAATACTCGCAATGTTTTCTCATTTTCAAATATATTGATCAGAGAATCTTGAAATTCTATTAAACCATGGATATTCAATTTTTTCAAGTTTTAAAATACATTTCAGTTGAAAAATTTATATTTGAATCTGCTGAGAAAAGAAGCCATTATGTCTTTTACTCTCCTACGACCTTCCTATACCCATCGTGACGTTGTTTTCCTGTAACATCTTCTCTGTCTTTAAAAATATGAGTCATATAAAATATGTTCACAAATTAAGGATATAAACCAATAGGCAAAGAGATATGTAAGAATTAATTATACTATACATAAGACAGAAATCAGTGGGAGAATAAAAGTTCTAAAATAGAAGTGCTAAACTGAGGTGGAAGAAGAGGAAAGAAAAGTAGGTAACAGCATGATTATGAGATTGGATGTATTTATGAGGTATGACTGGCAAACTTGGTAAGAGGGTTGCAATGAGGCAGTGGGGTCAACAGCCTATATCAAGGGAGCAGTGGGGATGGGAGAAATTTTGAGAGATATTTCTATAAGGGGGATGGATAGATGTATGTGAAAATTATAGTACACAGGTTAACATTTAAAGGACTCCAGATTCTGATAACAATGCACCGGGTAAGTAGAACATCCTATTTGAATGAGAAAATTTACATGTACTATAAAATGTGTGTATATGTGTACAAAATAAACACACATGCACACATACACATGCATCCATGGAATAAAGGAAATCCAAAGTTTGAAGTCCAGCACCTTTAGGTCCCCTTTTCTCCTGATGGAATTTGCAATTTCGGAAAAGGCTGCTGTGAGGCTAATATCCTGAGTATCACGTTTTTGGCAGTCTTGTGTGGCAAGAGAAATAAATAGAGTGGCCAAGGGAGGAAAAAATGAAGATGATAAAGGTCCAGATTCAGTGCAAAGAGCCAAAGAGGTAGACAGTAAGAGTAAAACATGAACTGTACTCAACCAGACTGAAGTCTGGATACACATCCCCTCAATACCTAAATAATCTTCCTGATGATCTCATTTTACAAGTTACTATTCACAACTTGGAGGAGTAAAACTACATTTTCTCTGTAAGAAGTAACTTCTTAATAATCTTAAGGGACTTCGACTCTACTTCATGTGTTGTGCGTGCCTGCACACACACACTTCATACACATACCCAATATGTTTACATATGTTTACAGTGTGTGACACAGGATGAAAGAAGACAATATGAATTAAAAACTAACACAACTACAAGAAATAAACTCAACCTTTTCGGCTATAGATGTTGGTGTTATCAGACACAAACTTTAAAGTAACCACGGTTCCAAATTTCGATGTTAATTTCAGTACAACTAAAGCAAGGCATATATTTGTAAAATAATAAGACAAAAATCCGAAGGGTAAAAACTACAATGACTGAAAATTAACGATGATACAAAAGCACTTAGCAAATTAAGCATTAATTCCACTTTAACTGGAATCTTAAAAAGAAGGAAGACTACATAGATGTGGCATTTGCTCCCCATTGTGAATGTACTAAACGCTATTTAATTTATCGCTTTAAATAGTTAATTTTGTGTTAGCGAATTTTATTTCAATGAAAAAAATGATTTAGGAGAGAGAGTAAAAGAGCATTTCAAGGAGAGAAGCTGTGGTCTTCCTACAACCTATTTTGTAAAGCAATACCCCATCATTCACATCACTTCTTTCATATCCTGTTCTCCAGATGTAAGTCTCTAAGTCCAACCTACTTTCAATAAAAGCGAGTGTGGGTAAGCTCCAGCTCTTTAACAGAAAAGTAATAATCTGGAGAAATTTATTTCAAAAATGCCACCATCAATGAACATATCTTTCAACACCGAAAGTAAATTTTTCAATGAGAAATAAAATGATCCCAGAGAGAAATAGGAAGATCAAAAAAGAAATGAATATCAATAGAAAGAGTGACTATGTGAATATAAGTCAATCTGATTGATTATTGATTGTATAGAACAAAATGTGGTTTTGGTCTCTCTCTCTGTGTGTGTGTGTGTGTGTGTATACACATGGAAGGCAGAGACCAAGAGAAAGAATGAGAGAGAGAGACAGAGGGAAAGGCAGATAGATTTATAGTATGTGAAGACAATAAAAATAGGTGAGGCTAAATTAAGCTAATACTCTAACTTACTTGGAATGAGTATTACTAACCTACACTTTACTAACGAGTATTGCATGTCTATAACTAGGGTCATCAATAATAAGACAATGATAATATTTTTTAAATTAAGTTCTGGGATACATGTGCAGAACATGCAGGTTTGTTACATAGGTATACACATACCATGGTGGTTTGCTGCACCCATCAATCCATCATCTACATTAGGCATTTCTCCTAATGCTATCCCTCCCCCAGCCCCCCACCCCCCAACAGGTCCCAGTGTGTGATGTTCCCCTCCCTGTGTCCGTGTGTTCTCATTTTTCAGCTCCCACTTATGAGTGAGAACATGTGGTGTTTGGTTTTCTGTTCTTGTGTTAGTTTGCTGAGAATGATAGTTTCCAGCTTTATCTATGTCCCTGCAAAGGACATGAACTCATCCTTTTTAATGGCTGCATAGTATTCCATGGCGTATATGTGCCTCATTTTCTTTATCTAGACTATCATTGATGGGCATCTGGGTTGGTTCCAAGTCTTTGATATTATGAACAGTGCTGCAATAAACATACATGTGCATGTGTCTTTATAGTAGAATGATTTATAATCCTTTGAGTATATAACCAGTAATGCGATTGCTGGATCAAATGGTATTTCTAATTCTAGATCCTTGAGGAATCATCATACTGTCTTCCACAATGGTTGAACAAGTTTACAGTCCCACCAACAGTGTAAAAGCATTCCTATTTCTCCACATCTTCTCCAGCATCTGTTGTTTCTTGACTTTTTAATGATTGCCATTCTAACCGGCAGGAGATGGTACCTCATTGCGGTTTTGATTTGCATTTCTCTAATGACCAGTGATGATGAGCTTCTTTTCATACGTTTGTTGGCTGCATAAATGTCTTCTCTTGAGAAGTGTCTCTTCATATCCTTCACCCACTTTTTGATGGGGTTGTTTGTTTTTTTCTTGTAAATTTGTTTAAGTGCTTTGTAAATTCTGGATATTAGCCCTTTGTCAGATGGATAGATTGCAAAATTTTTCTCCCATTCTGTAGGTTGCCTGTTCACTCTGATGATAGTTTCCAGTTTCCATTGCTGTGCAGAAGCTCTTTAGTTTAATTAGATCCTATTTGTCAATTTCAGCTTTTGTTGCCATTGCTTTTGGTGTTTTAGTCATGAAGTCTTTGCCCATGCCTATGTCCTGAATGGTATTGCCTAGGTTTTCTTCTAGCGTTTTGATGTTAAATCACATTGTATATTTAATTTGGTATCTTACATTTTGTACTTCACATTGTTATATAATAACTTTCCCCAATTCTTATAATTATACTCTAAAATCATGATTTTAATGATTATATATGATTAGTTTGGTATTTCATTATTCTCTTGTTTGATTTTTAGTTTTTTCCCAAATTTCCTACATTATTTAAATTTTTGTATTAAGCATCCTTAAATCATAGAAGTCATTTAGTACATTACTTATTGGGTATAAAGATAGAAAACATTTTGAAGCTCTATGTGGATATATTTATAAAATATTATATATACATTAATCTTGTCAAATCTTTCAGAAACTTTGTACCAGTTTACTTTTCTGCTAGTAATGCAAGTACCTCTGTTTTTGCACTTTTGCACACAAATATATGAATTTTAAATCTTGCTAAAATAATAATAATAAGAGAATGAAAGTTTTTATAAGGGATAAGCATGGACAAAGAATGGACTAAAAACATACTTTTAATTAATCTGAATGAAAGAGGGATGTACAGTAGGTAAGACAGGAGCAAAACCATATATATTAATAAGAACACTAAAAGTAAATGGATTAAATATTCCAATTAAGAGATGAGTTAAACAGACTGGACAAAAATGAAAACCACATACATTGAACATACAAAACGTGCAGCTTAAATAAAATTTACAGACAATTTGAAATAATATTGGATCTGATTCAATTTTTTTATTCTCTGGAAGAGTGCGTGTTTTGGAACAGTCTATTCTGTAATGCTTAGTAGAACTTTCCTGAAAAGTCATCTTTACTGTAACTTTGTGGAAAGATTATTCAATATTTGAAGGTCTATTATAGTTTTTAAAAAAATGTTCTTGTTTTAATTTCAGTAAGCTGTATTTTTCAGAGGGATATATCCATTGCATCTATTTTTGTCATAGTTGTTTATAATATCGTATTTGTTTATACTATCATCTTATTTTCCCTTTAATCTAAATAGCACAATGATTGTTTTGTTTTTCATGCTAGTTAATTTTAATTTGAGCCCTCTCTTTTTGATTATCCTTGCAATATTCTTAAATTTTATCAGTCTTTCCCAATAACTCACTTCCAGATTTGCTATTATTCTTCAGTAAGTTAGTTTTCTAATACATCAAAATTTTTATCTTTACTTTTTCTTATTTAGTTCCTTTTTCTTGTTTTAGAATTTTTATTTTTTTTTAACTTCTTAGATTGACTACTTTCCTCTTCAGTTTTGTATTTTGAGGACTATATATTTTCCTCTAAATAATTATTTAGTTGCAGTCCACAATTTTTGATGCAGTTTTTTAGACATCATTCAGTTATAATAAGTAAATTCCCCTTTGGTTAATGTTTTGATGCACGAGTATATGAATGCTGTATTAGTTCATTTTCACACTACTGATAAAGACATACCTGACAGTGAGTAATTTATAAAGAAAAAGAGGTTTAATGGATTCCCAGCTCCGCATGGCTGGGGAGGCCTCACAATCATAGCGGAAGGTGAAAGGCACATCTTACATGGTGGCAGGAAAGAGGGAAATGAGAGCCAAGCAGAAGGCTAAACCCCTTATAAAACCATAAGATCTTGTGAGACTTAATCACTACCATAGGAACAGTATAGGGGAACTGCTCTCATGATTCAATTATCTCCACCCAAATCCCTCCCATAACACTTGGGAATTATGGGAGCTTCAATTTAAGGTGAGATTTGGGTGGGGATACAGCCAAACCATATGAAGAGCCAACTTCTGGTCACCAATTTGAAAGACTGAATTTTTCCTATCCTTCCTGAGATCTGTTTTTTAGTTGCTTCCTCTTGCCTGTTTGATTAAAACTTTACACTCACAAAGTTGAGAACTGTACTTTTCTATTTTTTATTTTATTTTATTTTATTATTTTTACCTGGAGCTACCCTAGACTTAATATCCTGCTCTTGTGTCTACTGCAAAAAGGTAAGAAAAATTTCAAAACCTCCAAGCTTTGTTAAAACCTTTTTTGGCACAATTTTGCTTGGTTGCTCACTAACTGCCCAGGATTTCTGATTCCACTTGAAAGTTGTTCTATAAATTTCTTAGTATCATTACTGATCAATGAATGATACCTTTCAAATGGTGCCCCTGGCTCTAGGTTTTATTATTTCAATGATTTGCATTGGGATGGCTGTTTAGAGTTCTCATTATTAATATTGCCTGAAACCCAAGAAAGCTGAGTAGCTGAGTACAGCTACTCTTGAAAGTAATTTATTACAATTTCTTATGAGATTACAATTTACTCATTCTTGACATCGTTTTATAAGCAAATTAATGAAAGGTTCTTGTTATATTAAATTTCTAAATGTGAATTTAAAAGGAGAGCCTAATAGAAAGGTTTTACTCTTAATGTTAGTCATATTAGCTATGAAGAATTCTTAATAAGTCTAATCATAGCAATATCTTAGTAAAATTAAGAAATTTTAGAGCCTGAATGTATTTTGGTGCCACATGTAGGATAACTGAAGCAACTATTTTAATGAGATTTTTCTAAGGTCATAAATCTAAGCTAATGACAGTAAAGAGACTCTAATTCAGGACATTTGACTTCCATTTATTATTCTTTGTACTAATATTAGCCTAAATACTATTTTCTTAAATGTATCAGATAAGTACTGCACTATGGACTTTGCAAACATTATTTTAGTTAATCTTGAAAATAAAATAGTGGGTGTTGATAACGGGGTAGTCTATGCAACATGTGGGGTAGGAGGTATATGGGAAATCTGTACGTTTCTCTAAATTTTTCTGTGAACCTAAAACTGCTCTAAAAACAGTCTTAAAATAGCAGTAGCTGTAAAGAAGCAACTATTTTATTCTGATCTTGCAGAAGGAAATTAAGTCATGCAGACGTTAATATCTGTCTTTCTTAAAGTCATATAATGAGAGAGTGACACAAATAGCACTAGTATCCATTGCTTAATTCTCCAAAAGTGAGTGAGTGTGTGTGTGTGTGTGTGTGTGTGTAGGAAGAGGGTGGGTCTGTGTGTGTTAATGGCTATATTTACACTCTGTTCTATTGCACGCCCAAAGGCTCTTAAGAACCACATAATTAAAAAGTCAGTTTGTGGTAGGGAGGTTTAGGCTTACAAAAGAGTTTTAAGGAAGTCTGGGTTTATTCTAATTAAGTGAACTACCAGGGTGCTAAATGAGATTCTGTGCTTGGCATACTCTGTTTGCTTTTGCATGGTGTTATATTTGTGGATGAAATATTCTGGGGATGAATGTTAAAAGCCCTTGTGCCACCTAGACCCTCTCCAGAATTATTTTCTGAAAAGACTCTTCACTTTGGCAGCTGCTTTGCAACCTGGGAGTGCATTTTAATTGGCATCACATACCTTTATGGCTGAAGGATTTATTCTTCTCTCTACAAATTCCCTCCCCTCTTTAACCTATTAGTTGAAATATTTGAATTAATATCACAGAACTTTCCCATTATAAATTCTTTGGGATCATAGCACAACGGGATTGCCGCTTTTCTTTCAGCAAAAAAAAGACTGAGAATTAGCCTCTGCCAAAAAATGAAAGTTTTGTTAATTTCTTCAATTCGTTTTCCCTTTCATCTTTTTGTTTTGATCTCTGCCAACTGCTATTTGTTCAGTATGGCTCAATAAAGGTTAAAAACAGGATTTTCTGTACATGCTTTGTCAATATTATAATAGTAACATTTTCAGGGGAAAAATGTTTTCCGTATTACACTCCATG
The DNA here is from genome assembly GCF_043159975.1 of Macaca nemestrina. NCBI lineage: Eukaryota > Metazoa > Chordata > Mammalia > Primates > Cercopithecidae > Macaca > Macaca nemestrina. Next base: position 24,222,048 of record NC_092131.1, on the reverse strand, counting down.
GCATTTGTCTCAATGGCTCAGACAATTTGAGGCATTCAGCTAATCTTAAATAGACATTTCTGCTTATTTCCCAGAAAATGGAGCTCACATAGTCAACAATTTGCTTCTGTTTCTTAAAATGCTAAGCAGCTCTTCCATTACTCCCTGGATTTACCTTTAATAAAGTCCAAGATGTGAAGTGGAATTCTAGAGGCTAAGAACCTGGCTTTGAAGTCGGATGTGTCTGCTTTTGAATCTCAACTCGGCTTTTTTTGGTTCTATGTCTTTGGACCAATTACTTGTTTTCTTTAAGAGTTAGTCCCCGAGTTGATAAGTTGGGGATAAGAATATTGAGAGTGAATAAAGAAATACAAGTAAAAGCTTAGCAGACCACTTGGCAGATATTTATATTGCAGAAAATAAATAGTAATTAACTACTGCAATATAATTACATAATAAAAGTATTAATAACATTGTAAGCCACGAGCTGAGAAGAAATGAACTTTACAGAAATTGTCCCACTCTGAGAGAACTAAGAAAATAATCACAGATTTGTGACATCTTGAGTGTGACATTTAGCTATTAAATAATAATTAAAGACATTTATAAGTAAAGATAAATTTGAAGAACAATTTTAGTTAATTAGTAGTTTCAGATAAATCACAATATTATCTTAATTCTCTAAAATGCACGGGGTATTTTGTGAATGCAAAACAAGGAAGCATTGCATTTAACTCATCGAATTCTCTGAATAATTTTATTTCATTGTAATTATATCATTTGATACCCAAGTAAATATGAGACAAAAAATTAAGGTGCTTTTGTTAGTGAACTGACATATTAGTTAGATCAAATGCAAAATATAATGAAATCATGATTAGTGAAAATGTTTCACACCTCTGGTGTTTTAACTGTAAAGCACAATGGTTCATAAGCGCAAGGTCAACTATAAGAGTATTTCCTCTCTGTGCTTATATTATGTCTGTTATTTTCAGCTTTTTATTAATTAGGTAAAATCTAATAATTTGATATAGTATGCTATCTCTAAATGTTATACATGGTTTTGCGATATGATAGAGGTTGAATTGAAAGTATACAAACTCTTGGAAATCTTTTGGAAAGTATATAAAGTCTTGGAAATCTTTAACAAGCCATATACTCCACGGCTTTTTAAACTTTCTCTAATGAAAGACAAATTGTATATAGCAGAAAATATATTAAATAAAAAATACTCCGATTTTGATTTCCTAATGTGTAGCTCACTGTTGAACAGTATGAGAGCTGGGATGCCAAACCACTCTCTCAGCCAAAAATCCACGTAGAACTTTTGACTGAACCTAACTACTATTAGCCTACTGTTGACCGGTAGCCTTATCGATATCATAAACGGTTGATTAACACATATTTTATGTTTTATATTTTATATATGTTATGTACTGGATGTTGTAATAAAGTAAGCTGGAGGAAAGAAAATGTTATTGAGAAAATTATAAGGAAGAGAAAATATATTTACTATTCATTAAGCAGAAATGGATCATTATAAAGATCTTCATCCTTCTTACCTTCTGAGGAGGATGAGGAAGGGGAGGGATTGGTCTTGCTCTCTCTGGGGTGGTAAAGGTGGCAGGAGAGGTGGAGGAACTGGAAGAGGAAGCAGGAGAGACAGGCACAGTCAATGTAACGTTTATCAAAGAAAATCCACATACAGGTAGATTCAAACCCATGTTGTTCAAGGGTCAACTGTAGTTATTTTCAACTTATATGTATATGTACTCTATCTGTATATATGTATATGTTAATTACATATATGTGTTTATGTATGTATATAGGTGCATATATACATATGTGTTTGGGTGTATACTTATATTTGTGTTTTATATATGTGCATATTTTAGTATGTGTCTGTGTGTGGATCAGTATACAGTTGATATGCTGATCAATATACAATTGATGACAACTCTATGTTGTATTACAATATAATAATTAAAAAAGCTATTAGCAATTTTAACTATGAAATTATTGAAAAGTTTCTAATAACACCTTAATTTTAAAAAAGTCACTTCAGTATACATTACAATATTATGGCAAAAGACATATAAAATGTTTTTCAGTTTTACTTACGTATCCCACCAATTCTTGTCATCACAATGTAAATCAGAATGTATCAGTTATCTTTTACGTGCCCCCTAATGTTCTAAAAAATATAAAGTTAAGAAATAAGGTATAGTTCCTACCATTTAAATCTTTACCTTCTTGTTGGAACATATCACATATATGGAAACATACACTTTCCCAGTAAATAGTTAGTGATGAGAGTGAAATTGTGTTGCATAAATGGAATATATACATTGGGAAGAATTTGCATCAGGCAATGATAAAAAAGATTTAAAAACCCATACATAATAAAATAAGCAACAGAAAAAGAGAGCAATTGAATTGAGAAGGATACATCAGCATTTTAATGAAAAAGGGTAAACGAGGGTGTTTTAGGAACAGAAAATGAGAACAAAATGTTTTGTACTTAAAAGAAAATATGTTAGAGAAAGAAATGACCATGGCTTATTTGGGAAACAGCTAGAAACTGTTCCTGATTGCCTAATTAGAGGCATTATGTGAGTGAGGAATAAGATGACATAGTATTCCTAAAAATTGTTCCAAAATACCACTAGTATTATAACACATGCCAGAGTTGTAACAATGAAAATTTCTGGGCCCTACCCCAAAACTACTGAAATGTTTCTTAGCATTTAGAACCATTTTCCATACACTGTAAACACCTCCTTAGGGATTCTTCTCTACTCTAAAATTTGAGGTTTTATTATGAGACATCTTCAAAGGCCAGTTTACAAATTTATACTTCAAGTGGTAAGAGCTATAATACTTTTTTTTTTTTTTTTTTTTTTGAGACAGAGTCTCACTGTGTCCACCAGACTGGGGTGCAGCAGTGGGATCTCAGCTCAGGGCAACCTCCGCCTTCGTGGTTCAAACAATTCTCCTGTCTCAGCCTCCCAAATAGCTGGGATTACAGGTGTGCACCACCACACCCAGCTAATTTTTATAATTTTAGTAGGAACGGGGTTTCACCATGTTGGACAGGCTGGTCTTCAACTCCTAACCTCAGGTGAGGAGTGAGCCACCACGCTGGGCCCATTTCAATACTTATTTGCCTATACATTTGAAACTGAATAAATTAGACTCAATCTATATTGGTAAACATAGGAGATCACATCAATAGAAACCATAATATTACTGTATTTTGTGCTTATAACTATTTTTAAAGAGTTACACTGAATTTTGCACAATGTTCTATAAGTATTAAGAAACTAACATATACCTAAAAGACTGTAACTATAATTGACTATAATGATAATTCCTGCCTTTATTTAATGAATGTTTAGGAACTCCTGAATTCCTAAAACTCCTGAATACTGTTATTATTACACGATTACAAAATATAAAGTGTTTAGAAGACTTACTGTATTGATGAGTGAAAGCACAGTTTTGTAGAAATAAGCCATGTTAAGCTAGTAAGACAGGAAACCTTAAGTAAAAACATTCATCTTCTTCTGTGTTAGGAACTACTAACAATATATTTTGAAAAGTAAATGAATTAAATAAGTTATAAAAATATTCATGTAAGAATCCACTTTATGCACCAAAGGCAAATCTTTGAAGTCCTACATTATTTCTCCCTGCACACATCACCTTCTCCTTCTCAGATCTCATATCCCATATTAGAATGACAGTATCAATTTTGTGTTGACATACATATTAAGATATTAAACAGTTAATATCCACAAGGGCAATTATGCATATATTAGATACCAGATTTTTGCTCTGAATCATTTATGTTTTTTATATACTTTTCAGTATTTCTATATTTTTGCCTCTTCATGTTTAAGTATGGATATTTTCTTATGAGTTATCTTCCTATTAATTACGCCTATCTTCAACTGTGTCACAAATATTTTTAAAAGACACTTATGCATTTATTTTCTAATTGTATTTACTCTATCTTTAAGTTCCAATAATTCTATTTTCTTCTTTCATATGGTTTCTAGTTCTTGACTAAAGTTCTCAATTTTTATTTTATCTCTTTAAACTTAATAAAAGTACATATTTAAAAGTCTTGTTCTACTGTTTGCTATTTATCTCAACACCTGTTTTTCATTACTCAATCTTTTCTTCATATACTCTTGGTTATCAAGTTTTTATCTTGTGAAGAAAAATTATCTTAAAGTTCAAGATGGATTAGTAGTTTTATTTTTTAAAACAATTCAAAGCTAGTTTTTAGTCCTTATAATTCTGCATATTTCTGACTTACTCTTACTCTCAAAGTAAAATATTTTGGAATCCTAAGTCCTAGAGTGTAATTATTTGGAATCCTAATTCAATGCATGAGAGGTTGGCCAGGACCTCGAAATCCAGGACTCTTGATCCAGGGGTCTTTGCACAGTTGACCAGGTTGTCAAAAGCAATACGTAGTTTCTCAGACTCTCAGCTACTCTTCTACCAGTGACAAATGCCTAGAGTAGAAAATCAGTCTCAAATACTGACCTCAATTTTTCCTATTTTCTTTTGTTGAATCTAGCCATCAATCATAAACCATAACTCCTTTCTGCCTTATTGGCTCTCTAATAATTTTATTTTATTTTTTTAAAATATTTTGTTCATTGACAGAATGACATTGATCTTTTTCTTTCCTCACTGTTAAATCCCCAGGCCTAGCACAATTTAAATAACCAACATTCATTACATGCTAATATTTCATAAACAATGTTGTAACTCATTTCTAGTAAAACCACAGTGATATATTACTATTATCACTCTTTTTTCTATGTCAAAAGTGAGCTTTAGAAAGCTTAAATGCCTTGCTTATAGTTGCATAGCTAGCAAGTGGCACAGTCAAGATTTGGACATGGAGCTCTGATACCAGACGTCAAAATCTGAGCCATTGCAATATAAATGAAAAAGCACAGCGATGTTGAACAATATTTCTTGAATAAATTTCAGATTAATTCATTTAAAAAAAATTTTCCCATGCTGACAAAGTTTCTAAACTCTGTGTTTTTACATTGTGAGATTACTTTATAAAGTAAGTTGCAATGAAATTCTTGCAAATATTTTGCCTTTATCTTGAATGTGAGTCAAAGGTATTTTTTGTTGTCATTGTTGGAATAGGAATTTAGAAATGATTCCTACACCAAAAGCATGACTTTCCAATTTTTTGTGGAATAAAACATTGGTAATATTTGTATTCTTATCATTTTGTTTATTTGCCTAAAATTGATATATGGCCTCTAAAAGTCTCATTTAATTAGGGATTTCTGTTAGTTAAATTCTGTTTTATAAAATGGCGTTGCTTATGTGTTTCTCATTTTGTAGAACTTCGTTTTTGCAAAGCCAAAATATAAGTGCTTAAAGCAAAAATTATTTTATAATATTTAGATATCTAATGATTTCTAATCACTATTCTTGTTGCCCATAAATATTTATTGTGTTTCAATGGGTTATATTCCACTGTACTAAATATTTTCTTGATTTCAAGATGTATTCTTTTGCATTTAATGTTATATATGTAGTCAACATAAGGGAGAATAACATATGCAGATGCAAAGGGTCTTGGGCATTAGAAACTGATATGGTCTTAGTCTGTGTCTATACCCAGATCTCACGTTGATTCCCAATGTTGGAAGAGGGAACTGGTGGGAGGTGATTGGATCATGGGGTCAGATTGTCTCTATGTTCTCCTCGTGATAGTGAGTTCTCACCAGATCTGATGGTTTAAAAGTGTGTGCCTGACTTTTACGCAAATGTCCATCAGTGACAGATTGGATTAAGAAAATGTGGCACATATACACCATGGAATACTATGCAGCCATCAAAAAGGATGAGTTTGTGTCCTTTGTAGGGACGTGGATGCAGCTGGAAACCATCATTCTTAGCAAACTATCACAAGAACAGAAAACCAAACACCGCATGTTCTCACTCATAGGTGGGAACTGAACAATGAGATCACTTGGACTCAGGAAGGGGAACATCACACACTGGGGCCTATCATGGGGAGGGGGAAGGGGGGAGGGATTGCATTGGGAGTTATACCTGATGTAAATGACGAGTTGATGGGTGCAGCACAGCAACATGGCACAAGTATACATATGTAACAAACCTGCACGTTATGCACATGTACCCTACAACTTAAAGTATAATAATAATAAATAAATTAAAAAAAAAAAAAAAGTGTGTGCCACTTCCCCCCTTGCGCTCTCTCTCTCTCTCTCTCTCTCTCTCTCTCTCTCTCTCTCCTGCTGCCTTCTGAAGAAGGAGCTTGATTCCTCTTGTCCTTCTGCCAAGATTGTCAGTTTCCTGAGGCCTCCCAGTCATGCTTTCTGTTAAGCCCGTGGAACTGTAAGTCAATTAAAACTCTTTTCTTCACAAATTACTCAATCTCAGGTAGTTCTTTATAGAAGTATGAGAATGGACTAATAAAGAAACTTATTTTATGCACACATACACATGCAAAAATCACCATACTACTTTAATAAATGTATCTTATTCTCTATTTATATATATCTAGGGAAAAAGCCAGGGACTTTTTACTTAAAATTTTGTGATGGGTTTTGGTCTTTACAACTATTTCTGTGCAATTTTACATTTATATAACATTACTATTGTGTGCATTTGGTTTTTATTCTGTATGTTTTGCTTTATATCATTTTTGTGTAAATTTTATAAATATAATAGATAAAATATTTTTCTTTATGAAATTATATAATGTTCCAGTACAGCATGTCATATTTCTATTAAGTTGGCACAAAAGTAATTGCAGTTTATGCATTAAAAGAATAATGGCAAAACTGCAATTACTTTTGCACCAACTCAACGCATAACATATATGTTTATTATTTTTACAGTGGCAATGTAATACATCAAAACACAATGTACCAATAATTTGCCTAACCTTTTTATCATAAGCTTTTTCAGATATTTCTAAAACTCTACAATTATAAATAGTATGCAATGTATAATTTAAGTGTACTTAATATTATTTTTCTAGGATAGATTAAAAAGTATATGATTACTGAACCTAAAGAGACAAGACTTTTTTGAGGGTTTTTGACAAGGCATAAAGTTCCCAAAATTTGTCTTATCAATTTGCAGATAAAGAAACAGTAATTGTTTTATTGTTCTCCTCCCATCTGTGGCCATTCACATTCATTATTTTTCTTACTCATGAATTAGCATCTGCTAATTTTATTGATATTTGTAAACCAGCCATTTTTTTAAAAAGCAAACTTTTTCTTTGACGAGATGTTTAGGTTTTGACATGATGTTTTTATTTTGCCACAAAATATGTTTAGAACACCAAACTAGAGATTTCAGAAATAAATTATCTTCAATATTCCAGTGTATTTACTTGTGACTTAAGTAAAAAGATTCCATACCATGTCACCACCTTTCATTCACAGACATGGAAAAAATTACCAGCATTAGAAATTAAACAAACAGTTAACTTGGTCCCGACTAGGAAATAGCATAGTAGTGACAGTTGATGACCAGCCTAATGTTGATCTTTGATCCTTGAGCCCCATAAAATTTCATCCTCTTGTCTCTCAGCTGCATTATAATTATAGTGAATGCTTCCAGTTTTCACAGCTCTTGCTTGGGAACTAACTGTGTGTCTAGGCCTGATTTATTTTAATTCCCGTGTCAGTTGCTCAGTTGCAGTTCATTCCAAAGGAGCCTTAAATCACCATTTTTTTTTGGTTGTTGTTGGTTTCTTTTCTTTTTTTTTTTTGTTAGCTACAAGCAAGAAGATCCTGGATCATGCGCAGAGGTTTAAAAGAGGAAGCGAAGTTCGACAAGTTCATGTCAGATTTTAACATGTTCCAGAATTTCTCACAGGTCTACCAAAGTAAGTGGTTGGTGCATTAACTCCTTTTGGTCCTGCTTTTGATTTTGGATAATTTTTTTCCCCCTAGATGCATAGGCATTTCAGCATTTCAGCTGTGAATAAAAACAACAAAATGAAGTTAGTATTTTCTTCAAGTCTTAATATTAACAGAAATGTTTTAGCCAATACTATGTAGAGCTTTCAGAGGAACAAACTCTTTAAATGCTGTGTAACTTGACAGATGCTAGCAGCTATTTTCCCCAAGGGTAGAGGAGGGAATCTGGGTGATTGGAGGTTGAAGGTAAAAGGTACACTAAAGACTATTCTGACATTAGTTTACTCTGAACTAATCACATCCAGGTGGCTCCGAATTATTGCTCACAGTCCAAATGTCACCAAAGTTATGGCTCCAGCACTCACTTTGATGCTAAAGGGTAGAGTTGATCCATTCCAGTACTCTTGCTTGAGCCCCTAGCCCCAGAATAAATTATCTGTATTTGTCTTAGAAAAGTAAACATTAAAAAAATTCTGAATCTGCACATGTCACTGACACCAGAATACCTATAAATCAGTCTCCGGTGAAATCATGACAAAATGGTTTTAGCTCTCTGTACTCCATTTGTCATTTGGCCAGATGCCTAGGCTAAAATATTTTTCTCCCACACACTTTTTTCTTTCAAGTATTAAAGATTGGCCATTTTAATGATGTGTAGAAACTTATGAAATGTAGGGACATCAGGGAGTTATTACACATTTCATTTTAAAAAAAGCTCTTAAGAGAAATTGAGGTTATCTTCTGAGAACACTGCTTGATAATGGCATGAAGGTAAATAGATTAGAATGCAACCTGTAAAAGTGAGTTAATGACTATTGATAGGAAAGATGTTGATATGTCAGGTGTGACAATAACAATAACAAAAGAAACATGATTAAACTATTGTTTATCTGAGCATTTAGTCCCCGATGAGATTGATTTATGTCTAAAAATGTTTCAGTATTGTAACGTAGTAAGTAATAAGAAGGGAAGATTAATAACAGAGGAGAGGAAGATACATCCCATTGTCTGTTTAAGCATTTCGTAAATGTGTCACTGAAATGCTAATGATCAGCCCTACTCAGGATAAAGTCTCAACATCTTTTCGTAAAAAGGTAGATATATTTTAAGGGACTATCAATAAATAGGTCAAAAATTATTTCCTTGAATGAAAGCTGAGATCATCTTTCTTTCTTTAAGTTACTGTCTAGAGCTAGAAAGAGGAGCAAAGACCACAAAGCAGGTGAAGAGAAAGCATGCTGGAGTCAAACTGCTGTGGTTTGAAATTTGCTTCCTCTGATTTCTGGTTCTGCTACTGTGGTCTTGTCGTTTTTACCTCTCAAGATTCTGTTTTCTCATCTAGAGAAAAGGCAAACTAATCATTGTGTATAATAAGTGCTAGTTATGAAAAACTATGAATCAGTGAATTGAATATATTTATACTTTAAAAAGTCACCTTCAGGTTACAAACAATAAGACTTCAGTTGAAGGAAAATATACTCCTATTTTTGGTCCAAAAGTGGAGGACTCTAAATAGTCATCAAAAAGCTTTGGTTCCAGATAAGTTTCAGAAATAAGCAGAGAAAGCCCTCTAGAGTTAGTATTTATGAAGTGTGTAGATTTTCACACTAAGTGGGTCAATGAAGATGAAAAATAGGCTCACCGCAGCTCTAATCATGTTTCACATAAAAATGAGTTTGTTAAAAATCAGGCAAAACTGTGGCTTTTAGAAGTTGATGGATTTCCAAATTTTCGATGAAAAAATTGTAGACATATACACTATGGGGAAAGTATGGAGACAGAAGATTCAAGCCCTGAAAGGAGGAAAGTTATCTAGTTATCCCAAATAAAACAATCCATGCACAGTTAGTTCATAATGCTTGGAAACTTACGAAATGCAGGGACAAGTGAAATGTTCTTTTTTTGTGAGGTTTTAGAGATATACTTTAGTCAGGAAGTTAATCCACATTTCATTTCTATGAAATGCGTATAAATTGCTTACATTATGTTAGTTTAAGCTTCATGATAGTCTAATTAAATTATTTTGGAGAATTCTTAGAAATGATGACATTCCACATTACTGAGTAATTATTGAGTCAAGGCAATAATCTTTGTTCTGAATGAACAAAGTTAACTTGCTGATGCTTTGCTTGAGCTTCATTCTAACTCTCTCATCTCCTGTCATTTCTTATTAGTTAGAGAGAATTGTCACAAGAAATGTTACCAGCCACTTTAGAAAGTCATTGTGGTGTATATGTCTCAGTAAGCAGAGAACAATGGCTGAGCACTAGTTTCCGGTCATCGTCAAATCTTAAACTAAGGAGATGGTAAAATCAAAATTCATTTTTTGAGATTGGCCCTTGCCAGTCTTACACTATGACAGTGTAACATAAGTATGGTATGGTGTGTTATGATATGTATTGACAACCGTATCATTTGCTCTATATTAGAAGATTTGAGTATAATTATATGACTAATAGAATCCATTTTGGCAGACTGATATAATAGAATAATTAAACTTCAGAAACCAAACCAAATCCTCAAATAAGAGAAGCTTGTCTTCTCTGAAGTTTCCTGGCATAGATTTTAAAATAAAAGCTCACATCGGAGAAGACATCCAAGTACAAGACACTGATAAACTATAAATATTTGTTAGTTACAACTGATAGTCAATACAAAATTAATGATTATTTTATTTGAAATATTTAGTTTTAATTCTACATTCCTTACTGAAAGCCTGAACTAACTTGGGTTACTGTTCAAGGGGTTTCACAGTATTCAAGTATTTTGATGAGCTATCTATTCTTGTATATTGCTTACAAATTGCTACTTTTACATTCTCCATTTTTTCACTCACTCTATGTCTGCTCTTTTAATGCTCTTCTTGCCACTTACAAGTTGGTAAAGTTCTCCTTTCCATTAAGTTTCATCTGAATAATCTGGGCACAGTGGCTTACGCCTGTAATCCCAGCACTAGCGATGCTGATGCGGGTAAATCACCTGAGCTCAGCAGTTCGAGGCCAGCCTGGGCAACATGGTGAAACCCTGTCTCTACAAAAAACAAAAAAAATTAGCCAGGCATGGTGGTGCACGCCTGTAGTCCCAGCTGCTTTGGGAGGCTGATGTGGGAGGATCACTTGGGCCTGAGAGGTTGAGGCTGCAATGAGCTGAGATCGTTCCACTGCACTCTAGCCTGGATGAAAAAGTGAGACTCTGTCTCAAAAAAAAAAAAAAAAAACAAAGTTTCATTTAAACAATTAAAAAAAAAAGAAGGCTTAGAAAACATGTTAGGAAATAGAAAATAGAGATAATCTTTAAATGAAACTTTTTTCTTTTTTTTTTTTTTTCTTTGAGATGGAGTCTTGCTTTGTTGTCAGGCTAGAGTGCAGTGGCGTGATCTCGGCTCACTGCAACCTCCGCCTCCTGGGTTCAAGCGATTCTCCTGCCTCAGCCTCCCAAGTAGCTGGGACTTCAGGTGCGCACCACCACACCCAGCTAATTTTTGTATTTTTAGTAGAGGTGGGATTTTACCATGTTGACTAGAATGCTCTTGATCTCTCAACCTCGTGATTCTCCCTCCTTGGCCTCCCAAAGTGCTGGGATTACAGGCGTGAGCCACCATGCCCGGCCTTCTAAGCTTTCTGGCTCTTTTGCGAAGTCTTGGAATTAATCTTACCCTAGAAGTTATTCACTACAAATGAGGATTCCATAGCTTGTCTGTGAAAATACTTTATATACGTTTCCATATCTATTTGTGCTTGTCTATATTTCTTAGTAGATTGTGTTATCCTTATCATTATCCTCAAAAGTTTGTATTTGGTACTGGGCTTGTTATAGTGTTGGCAAACACATATCATAGTAGACTGCTCAGAAGTGCAAACAATTGTTCGTTAACTCTGTTGTTCAATTATTATATTAGATCAATTTCTAAAAAACTGTTAAAGAGATTCTGTAGCCCATGTGAATAAGATTAAACCTCAAATGAGAAAAGTCAGATGAGTGTTGTAAAAATACATATTATAGAAAACAAAGAGCCTTTTGATAATGGAAGAGATATCCTATTCAGCCTCTGGCAATATCACATTTGTGCTACACACCATATTGAGTTCCCGTTATAGAAGTCAGAAAATGGAATTAAGGGATTTCATGAAAGCAGCAGCTAAGCCAGGCACAAGAGAGTAAGAGGATGCCTCTAAGCTGACACTCGCAATGTGAGGAGTAAAATAGAGGAAAGAGAGATTAGGGCTGCTGTGCCTGTAGGGGATGTCTCTGTCCTGTTATTGCTTAGTCATAGTCTCATGTAACCTACCCAGTTTCTTTTTTTTTTTTTTTTTTTTTTGAGACGGAGTCTCGCTCTGTCACCCAGGCTGGAGTGCAGTGGCCGGATCTCAGCTCACTGCAAGCTCCTCCTCTCGGGTTCCCGCCATTCTCCTGCCTCAGCCTCCCGAGTAGCTGGGACTACAGGCACCCGCCACTTCGCCCGGCTAGTTTTTTGTATTTTTTAGTAGAGACGGGGTTTCACCGTATTAGCCAGGATGGTCTCGATCTCCTGACCTCATGATCCGCCCGTCTTGGCCTCCCAAAGTGCTGAGATTACAGGCTTGAGCCACTGCGCCCGGCCTACCTACCCAGTTTCTAGCTCAGTCAGTGATATTTTATGAAGTACCTATCCAAATTAGTTTTGGTTATAAATGAGATAATACATGTATTGAATTATCCTTCCCACCACTTTTCCGACATGGAAATTCTAACCTCAAATCAATAAGATTACATATATAATATATAATACGTATTCTCTCCACATTTTTTTTTCTTTTTTCTTTTTCCTCTCTTGCCCAGGCTGGAGTGCAGTGGCATGATCTTGGCTCACTGCAACCCCCACCTCCTAGGTTCGAATGATTTTCCTGCCTCAGCTTTCCAAGTAGCTGAGATTACAGACATGCACCACCACACCTGGTTATTTTTGCATTTTTAGTAGAGACAGGGTTTCACCATATTGGCCAGGCTGGTCTTGAACTCCTGACCTCATGTGATCCACCTGCTTCCACCTCCCAAAGTGCTGGGATTACAGACGTGAGCCACTGCGTGAGTGAAGAGGTATAGCTACGTAATGTAATATATAATACTTTAAGAGATTTATACCTTCTTAAAAATTGTGTTTCACTTTGGTTTTGCCTAATGCCATGAGTCAAACACTCAGCCTTCTTAAACTTTGAAAGGGGAGCTATTTATTTTCCCCCTTCCTTATCCTCAAAAGTTTGTATTTGATACTGGGTTTGTTATAGTGTTGTCAAACAAATAGCAGAAAACTAACGTGATATTTACTATTAGAGTCCAGAATAAGAATCTTTGTAACATTCTCTCCATATCTAAGCATATGGTTTTTATGGTGCTAGAGAGGCACCATTTCTAAGTAGGGAATTTCTCCCGTAGTGTTTTCACTGCTACAGGCTGATGGAGAAGAATGAGGACCCAGAAAACTTGGGTTCATGTTATTGCAAGGGTGTTGGATGCTTTGCACATCTTTCATATCCTTTGCCTATTTTTTTTTTTTTACTCTAATGGATTTAGGGAATGGGCTAATGAAAGTGTTTAGCTTACAGGGTCAGTGTATTGGATTAAATGTGATAATGGATATAAGGTGGTTATCACAATGGCTTGCACATATCAAGTGTCCACGATACTAGCCGTTGCTTTTACAAATAAATGCACAAATGCATCATCCTGTCTTTTTTCTTATTTTCTTTTTTTTTTTTTTTTTTTTTACTGAGAATATTTTGCTTCAGAGTAAAAAGTACAGAATGAATTTTAAAAAGCGGGAGAAAGAACTTGAACGGTCTAATGCTTTGACAATTGCTAACTATCATTATGTACATGATGGGATAGGTGAAGCAGGTTATAAAACATTTGAACTCATTCCAGCACTGGTGACCCTTTCTCAAAGCCAGATGTTTAAATGACTGCTCAATGGGGATGTGTGGGATTATAAGTATGTCCCATCTGCTTCTACCGTCTGCCAGCTCTTGAAAGGCATAAAATCACCTACTGCCTGTGACGGCAGCAGCAGTCTCCATTCCAAACCACAGAAATATTAAAAGATAACCAGAAATCTTTCTTTTGGCAAAGCCTTGCAACATTCTCCTAAAGGGAATAAATGAAGGTCGAGGCAATGGGTTGTTAATGTGTTGGACAGAAGTACTACGGGAAATATTTTATTATTTAATTGAGACATGTAAATCTGGATAATCATAAAGAAAAGCGAGAATTCATTTAAATGTTCAACTCTAGACACATGAAGGCATTTTGTAACACTGAGTGGACCACATAATTATTTTCATTAAATACGCTGTTAGCTGCAAGTATTTTACTATGTTAGGGAAGTACAATCGTAGAGTTTCATTATGCAAAACTAATAGTAGTATTAATAGCAATTTTCTATGTATGTTTGGTAGTTCGTCTGATTTCCCTTATTCTGTATTTTTGCACCCAACTTTCTATCGTTATTTCTTTCACATACTTTACACTGTGTAATGACTTTATTATGTATTTACTTGTCATCAGCCTTCTGCTTCATTAGACAATGTTCTCTAGGAAAGCAGGGACATTTTTTCTCTTATCTCTTTACACACAGTACCCAGAAAAATGATTGGCATACAGTAGACACTCAATAAATAGTGCAGAACAATGTGTTAAAAATTAATAAAGATCATTTATATTGTCTAAAATCATTCCATGTGATATATTGGATACACTTCACCAAATATCAACAGGAAAATAATTCCAGACTTCCAGGTAGTTTAATGTGCTGGTTTCTTCTACAGCCTAAGGCCATATCAAATATATTTACATATACATCCTTGGGCTAAAATAAAAAGAAAGACACCAGGGAAGTAGCACGTATGGAATGTGTACTGCAGACTGAAATATGTGCTAGATATTCTCTTAATTTAAGGAGTATACACACTGAAGTAAATCTATGAACATCAAAAAGCAATCACCAGAGATAGGTAGGTAGATAGATAGATAGATAGATAATGAAACGATCCTTTCAACTTAAAATCTGAACTTCTTTGAACAGGGAACATGATGTGGATTTAGCTGACCTAAGCCTTAAACTTATTCTATCAATTAGAAGCTACTTGATTTTGAATAAGCTGTTTGGCCTCAGTTAACATCAACTTTTCATCTATCAATTAAAATAAAATTTTGTTAGCGTCAAATGATACATGAAATGTGAAAGCAATTTGTAAACTGTGAAGTACTGGTCCATTTGTAAACTAAGTTTGTAAACTAAAGTAGTAGATGGCTTTTGTACTCTTAATTGTTAGACTTGCTAAAAGACTTTTGATGACTTAATATTCAGAAATATAATAATGATTTGATGGAAAAATAGAAAAGTTAAATATTGACTGAAGGGAAGAGATGGAATAATCTAATATATGAGGCCAAAAATGGAAATGGAAATGTAACTATTTATATTACTTCATAATTATATGTTTCATTTATAGACATGTGGATGAACCATGACAACTAATACGTGTCTCTTAATATTGATATTTCTTTTATCCATTTAATCTTTTTATTGAATTAAAAGATAACTTCTTATTCCTTAGTATAATTAGATAACTGTCTTACCCATTCTTCCTTTCTTAATATCCAATATTTACAATACTTCTCTAACTGAACTACACTTAATTATATGTAAGAGACACCTGGAGAAGTGATTTCACCACAAATTTCTGGTTCCTATGTCTAGAGATTGTAATGCAGTGGGGTCGCGATGGGGAGCCTGAATCTTTGCACTTCTAACAAGCTCCCACGTGATGCAGATGCTAATGGCCCGTTAAAGCATTGTTCTATACATGAACCAGTATAATTGATTTCCTCACAAGTTAACAGGAAAGAATTTCAAATGGGTTATAATCATGTTTTTATTGAGACTTTCAAAATTTTAAAGAAAACATTTTTAGCACGTAAATAGGAAAATTATATTTTGAAATGCAGGGTGTGTGGGTGCAGTTCCTCAGAAATAAAACCTTGAGACAGAGATTTGCATACAGGGATATTGATGGAGAGTACTCTTATGAATGACACCATTAAGAGTTTGAGAGAAACAGGATTGGTCAGTGAGAATGAAGAAGTGTGACGCAGTTGATAGCACACAGCCAATTTCACAGGGAACGCTGGAGGAACAACACCTTTGGGGAGTTGTTGCTATTTGAAGACAGGCTTTTTTCTCATCACATGAACCAACAATTTATTGAAGGCAATTATTAATTGAAGAGGGAATGTAGTACCAGGTGAAACATTATTCTTTGGGGGAGGACATGAGAGCAATTCTTGGAGGGGGATTCAGCTCTGAGCCTTCAGAAGTCAACACTCCTGGCACTTTGGGATATGACTGCTTTGTAGGCAAGAGGGAAATTGGTGTTCATGGTTCAATGCACTAAAGATTGTCCATTTAATATGTTGAATGAGTTCAGTTTCACTGAGAATGAGATACTGAAGTTTATCCTTCAATTGTAGATTACTTAGATAAAATCCTATATTATTTCCAATCTGAAATATCTACAATTCTTGACTCAGCAAAAGTAAACCAGAGGCCGGGCACGGTGGCTCACGCCTGTAATCAGAGCACTTTGGGCGGCCGAGGAGGGTGGATCACGAGGTCAAGAGATCGAGACCATCCCATCCGAGCCAGCATGGTGATACCCGTCTCTACTAAAATTACAAAAATTAGCTGGGCATGGTGCTGCATGCCTGTAGTCCCAGCTACTCGGGAGGCTGAGGCAGGAGAATCACTTGAACTCGGGAGGTGGAGGATGCAGTGAGTTGAGATCGTGCCACTGAACTCCAGCAACAGAGCAAGATTCTGTTCCCAAAAAAAAAAAAAAAAAAGTAAACCAGAAACTGCTATAAGTGTGTACCACCCACCTTGCAATTTTTGTTGTTTCCTGCTTTTGAATGAACTAGCAATAGTGTTTCAGAACTTTGGTTTCAAAACTGTCAATATAAATGTTGTGAAATGAAAATGCTGTAGATAAAATGCACTGAACTATTTCATCTCTTCATAAAACAAGTTTAGTAATTGATTGGGCCTGGAATTGTAACATTTGCTCTAACCTACTCCAGTAATCCAACAAATACATTTATTAACTATCAATCAAGTAAGATTCTTTAGAGGGCCGGGCGTGGTGGCTCACGCCTGTAATCCCAGCACTTTGGGAGGCCCAGGCGGGCAGATCACAAGGTCAGGAGATCGAGACCATCCTGGCTAACACAGTGAAACCCCGTCTCTACTAAAAATTCAAAAAATTAGCCGGGCGTGGTGGCGCGTGCCTGTAGTCCCAGTTACTCGGGAGGCTGAGGCAGGAGAATGGCGTGAACCCAGGAGGCGGAGCTTGCAGTGAGTTGAGATCTGGCCACTGCACTCCAGCCTGGGTGACAGAGCGAGACTCCGTCTCAAAAAAAAAAAAAAAAAAAAAAAAATTCTTTAGACAATTAATTTGTGTGAAATAATTAGACTTGCCAAATTATGTTATTCAAGTATACTATAATATTCTTATTCATATCAGAGTGGTTTGTGTGGATTATCTAGCCCACACCTTTATTTGATAGATTAATCAACTGAAGTTTAGTTGTTCATTGTTATTCACTCTTTCAACAAGTACTGATGGAGCCTCTGCAATGTATCAGGCAGGTAACTGGATGCAAAGAATAAAATAGAGATTAAAAGAAAGCTTGTTTTTTGTTCATGCAGTTCAAAGTTTTAAGGGATGTCTAATTAAATCAAAGAACAAAATCATAAATAAATGAATAACAAAAACAAAGTAAATAAAATAATTCAAAATCTCATTACAATGGAATTGAGAAATTATGATAATGAGAACAAGAATGTGGACCCATTTTGGGAGGTCTGTTTAAGACCTGCAAAAGAAGCAGGGAAATCCACAAATGAACAGAGGAGTGTTCCTGGCAGAGACCAGCTACCCATTTTAACAAAGTGAAGGACAGACAGTCCATTGAGTTATATGGAGAGTTGAATGTTAGGAGGTTGTAAGGGTGGCAGGAACTAGTCCCTGGGACTAGTATTACAGGGTGTATTAGGAGGCTGGATTTAGATATTATTCTAATTGTGATGGAAAGTCGTTTAAAATGCTGTAAGTTAGAGGTGGGCAGGAAAAAAAATAACTTGGCTCAAAGGAAGTAAAGCTTTTTGGAAGCTGGATATCCACTTGATTATTGAAAGTGTGGGTGAGTGCTGAGGGTCACATTGGGGAAAAGCAGGTAGGGCCTTGCTGCAGTTACCCATGTGTTTATTTAGGTATCAAACCTTAAAAGACACTTTCATTTGTGTTGTAAACATATTAGAGTTTATTAGACACTTCAGTACCCCTTATACTTGTCAAGGTTTTATGCTTCCAAAAGAGACAAAGTTTCTTCCATCTGTAGAACTCCTTTTAGTCTGCATTTTTAAACTGGTAGTCTGCTGAGGATTCTATTTTTCTGTAAATATATATGTCATCTAAATTTTGGGATATTTTTACTAGAATTTTATAATTCTATAATTTCAGTTTTACTCTTTTCATATTCTAAATAAGTTATTCCATCATCTGGCTTTCAACTGTTTTGTTTATAAATAACCTTGATATCATTATTGTTTTATTGTTCTTTTGAAGGTAATCATTTTTTCTCTGACTGATTTTAAGATTTTTGGAGTTTTACAGTTTGATTACGGTGTACTACTGATTCCAACGTTGTTCTTTCTTGAATATGTGGGTTAATATATTTCACTACTTTGAGAAATTTATCAGCCGCTATTCTTTCAAATATTGCTCTGTTTCATTTCTTTCTTCTCTCCTTTGGGACTCTATGCAACTGTTATGCCTCATAATCTGATGTGATTTTTTTTCCTTTTCATCTTTTTTTTTCATCCTCTCTACTTCAGTTTATTTTTTATTAAACTATCTACAAGTTTACTAATCTTAGTTCTTGTTCTGTCCAGACAATGACAAAATCATCAAATGAACGTGAAAGTTAAGATTTTGTATTTTTGAATTATAGGATATGTATTTCATTCTTTCTACAGTTTTCAAATTGGTTGAAATACTCCCTAACATCTATTTCCCTGTCTTTTTTTTTTTTTTTTTTTTCTGCGTATATGTTTTTATGGTAGACTCATCTGGATTGCAGGAAGATATTTAGACAATAAATCTCACTTGGGAAAAGAGACTAACTCAGGAAGCAGTTCACGTCTCTCTTGGTAATTCTCACTCAGTAATATCTTAATAATATATGCTCATTTAATAGGATAGTAGGGGGAGGGGTGGGAGGAAGCCAATACTATCAGTGCTTCTCAATTCTATCAGACAACTAGAATCATCTAGGGTGGGAAAGGAGAAGAAGACTTCAAACAAATCACAGTGCTTGGCTATTGCTGCATATTAATTATATTGTATCTTCACAGGTGAGGAATGGTCATTAGAATTTTTGAAGCTCTCCAGGAGGTTGTGATATCTACCCAGGGTTGGCCTGGTTAATAGTCATAGACTTGTTTTACTTCATTGTACTCCCCTTCCTGAATATTTTCCTTTATTTTGCACTGATAAAAAAGAAAAAAGAAGTTAAATGAACAGTGAAACTAAACTGTACAATTTTTAGAAAATTTCCATAGGCATGACATGTATGTTTTCCAAAAGTAAAGCATACATTCTTGCAAGTATTAAGGAGATTACTGTCACCATGCTTCATTACTGAAAAGGTACTACCTAAACAAATATTTTTTTCAAGATTATATAAAGAAAGACAAAAAGAAATCAAAATTAAGTAAAATTAATCTTTGTGGTGTTAGAATTATATTAAATGAAGTGATTTTGCAGTATTGTGAAAGCAGCACTAAATAAAATGAGAAACATTATAATTTTTAATGTTCATTCCATATACTGAGATTGTTTGCTTTTAAATTTGGTCACATCGTCATGAGTTAATGACCTTTATGCTATGAGATCAAGTGGATAATATTTTAGTTATCAGCATTTTTTGTCTACCATTGGCATTCAATCTTATTATATAATTCTTCCTTGAAATAGTCAACTGTGACTCTGTGATTGTATACCTCTTGGTTTTCATTCTATTTCTCTGTTCTCTTTTCAATTTTCATTTTTTGCTCAACTCTACCATTAGGACTTAAAATATTTAAATTTTGTAGATACTATTTTTGGTTTATGTTGCTGTTGTTTTTGTCACATGGTCTCATTTAGCCTGTAATTTAGCCTCTCTGCAGCCTGTAATTTATAAATGTATTTCTCCACTCCAAGTATTCTCTCTGAATTTTCAACCTCTGTATCCACTTGCTTGCTTGAAACCCTTTTTGGGATGTTTCCAATGCAGCTCAAATGCAACATTTCCAAATCACCATTAACAGTCTTCGCTGCAAATCTGTGAATGATATCCTATGAATTTGTGCAACATGATGATATCTTCAGATCCCCTTATCTCTGAATGTTCCCACCTGTGTGTGCAGCAAAGAGCCGAAGTTTAATCTTTGACATCTTCTTTCTCTCTCCTACATTCCATTAGTTATTGTTCTGTGCCTGTATCATATGTTTTCATTGCCCTCTATACCTACCTTACATAAAACTTAATAGAGCATATAACTAATTATGTATTTTCATGATGATCTAATCAACAATAAACTTTCTCAGTAGTCTAAATTCTTAATGAAATCATAGACTATATTTATTTTACTCACTATTGTAGTCCTAGTATATAGCAATATTGTTATATGTTAGGTGCTAATATATAATTTTCCAAGGCATTAACTAATCATATAAATTAAAAATGTTTTATGAGAAAGTTTCTCAAATCTTTTTAAGATATTTGAATATATTCATCTCTGAATATTTCAAGGTTTTTAAATAGTACTACTACACTTTGAGTAATCACTAATAAACAAATATTCATTTTAATGAGTTCAAATCTATTCCATGTAAGTGAGAAATAGACCAATTAAACAATAAGGCTTCTCATTTCAAATATTTTAATGTAGCAGCAAATACTGAGTGGTGTTTAGACACAATGCACATAGTCTTAGAAATTACACACTTTTAATAAATACCTGTTAAACAAAGACACAAATAAAATAACGAATAGCATTTTTTTTCATATAGATCAAAGAAAATACAAACACAATTTCTGATTTGATCATTTTATGTAACACATTATGAATATTTCCAATACATTGTCTTGACCAATAAGATTAGGGAAATTGGAAACAATTCTATCACATTCTTTCTTGTTCATATTATTCTGCTTAAGTTTTTAAAACTCTAAATAACATAGCATGTAAATAGCATTCTAATGTTGAACATAATCTGCCATAGCATATGTTGAGCTCATTGAAGCTTTATTTGGACAACTTTGATGGAAACAGTTCTGAATCCATCTAACCAATATAAGTATTAGAACATACTATAACATATTTTTTCTCAATCTTTTTTTTTTAATTTATTTTTTATTATGATTATACTTTAAGTTCTAGGGTACATGTGCATAACGTGCAGGTTTGTTACATATGTATACTTGTGCCATGTTGTTGTGCTGCACCCATCAACTCGTCAGCACCCATCAACTCGTCATTTACATCAGGTATAACTCCCAATGCAATCCCTCCCCCTTCCCCCTCCCCATGATAGGCCCCGGTGTGTGATGTTCCCCTTCCCGAGTCCAAGTGATCTCATTGTTCAGTTCCCACCTATGAGTGAGAACATGTGGCGTTTGGTTTTCTGTTCTTGTGATAGTTTGCTAAGAATGATGGTTTCCAGCTGCATCCTTCTTTCACTTCCACTGAGCTCAAAAACCCACAAGCAGAGAGCAAATTTATAGATTACTGTATTTGTAACAAAATGATAATCATAGGCAAAAGGAAATGTCATTTGTTAAAAGACAGGTACAGATACCTGCTCAGCTCTTTGTATGAATATCAGAAGGCTCTTTGACAGCTTCCGTCCTGGTTGACAGGGAATATGTTTGCATTTAAATCACTATGTAAGTTTTTACTTGCAATATGAAGAGAAGCTATGATACACTGAGAAGACATTTTATACAACCATATTTATCACAAACTTTCTAACAGTGTCTGACACATGGTAGGCATGTTTTATATCAAATCTCTCTATATATGTGTATATGTCTCTAATTATGTCAATATTTATATTCATATGTATTTAATGAGCAAATATATTCTTACTGAAATGATATTTAAAACGTAACTATGACTTCTAGTAAATTACAAATGAATTATAATTAAATCCCTTCCAACATTATAACTGGATTTAAAGCAAATAAACACCAAAAATACTACAATATCAGAAGGGAAAAGTTCTGCATTCTTTCAAGAGAGCAAATCCTTCAAAATGTTTTATTTTAAGGTATTGTGATTATAGTCTTGGACAAAAGTGTTGTAATTAGGCATATAAAATAAGCAACTCTTTATGTAAGTGTATGCAATGTACCAGCAGGAGAAATAACTCTAGCTGAATAACAAATATCAAGAGCTGGTTTTCAATCATCAGCCAGGTCTCTTTTGTGCTCTCTGCAATTAACAGAATAAATTTCTGAGCTTGGAATCATGGGACCACTGCCCAGAATTGAAAGTGCAACTGTGATCATGAATGTTACTTATTTCATAAAGAAATCAAATTTCCTACCTCACTCTTATTAACAACCAGCTGTAGGCATTTAGACTCCAGGAGCTGGCATAATATTCTTAGTAACAAATTGAAAACTAAATGTTTCATTTTATTAACGTAACAGACATCAAAACTATGAATATGTGCATAATCAAATAAGCATTTCAACAATTATGTCAACAATTTGGTTTTGCTTTTATATTAAAAGTGACAATATGGCACAATGATATATAACCTGGCATAAGATGGTTTGCCCCTGGGAAATAAAGCTCATGAAATATATAATTAGGTTCATTCTGTTTACTTCCAAATTAGCCTATGATATAATGAGGCCAGTAGAAGTTAGCAAATCTGTGACCTTAGATTCACTCCTAGCTGGGTCACCTACTTTGGATTACTTTGGATATGTCACTGAAGACTTTGGACTTCCGTGTCATTAGTTATAGATGGAAATAGGGTTCAAAATCCTCTCTAATTTATAGAATATTTGAGAGAAGATCGAATAGTTTAATAAAGGACTTTCAGGTTAATGTGGTTAGCTACTGCATCTGATCAATTTTCTACCATTTTACAATTGAAATGTACATTACAATACTTAACTGCTTCCTAAGATAGCCATGAGCATTTCAGATCCTGAATTTCCAATGGTTTACCATTTCTGTCAATGTGCATTTAAAGGCTACACATCTAATAATGCAATGTATCCCAGGACAGAAATACACCAATTATAGTGAATTGCAATTTGAGATGTGAACCAAGTAATCAGAAGTGGTAGTGACAGGAAGGCAATGGGTCTGGGGAATCTATGTAATGATGAAGGAATTCCCAGGAAAATGAGCCAAAAGGAATTAATGAAGGTACATGTCTACTATGCAGAACTTACCTATATGTAGCATACATACGTGTGTGTGTGTGTGTGTGTGTGTGTGTAAAATTTTTGAGAATTAGGATTGAATTTTTAAAAGGATGCACAAGGTGGAATGAAATAATACAAAATTATCCAAAGTTTAATATCTGTACCTGAAAATTGATGTTTATCAGACTCCCCGGAATTTGAATAGACAAACTCTTAAATATAAGCTCTGTTAAATATTTAAGTTTCAAGAAAAAGAAAAAAAAATGCCCTGATTATTTCAGTTCTGGAAATTATCCTGAGGAAATATCTGATGGTATACACAGAAATTTACATATGTATATGATTATCTCAGAATTTTTGTAATAACTGAAATGAAACCAAAAGTACCACAACAGAAAAGATAAAGATGTAATTATCATATACTATAAAAATACATACATGCAGACACACATACACACTCATTATGCTTCCACAGAATATATTCACTATATATCTGAAAAGAATTATTAGTAGTATGTTAATACATATATCAGAAAAATTGAATTATCAATTTTTTTCTTTGTACAGTTTATATTTTTAACCTGATATATATTGCTCTGGTGATATCAACATAAAATTTCTACTGGTGAAATATTTTATAAAGTATTTGGATTAAAATAATTTTTTGTTCAATTCAGTGGGGATTGTATACATGGAGAATTATTTAAAAATAAATCTAGATAGCAGGTAAAAATGGAAAAAATAAAATAAAGAAAATGTAGATAAATATACTCTTGGCCTTAAGAGAAAAGACTTTGCTTATAATATTGGTAAATAAAAATTTTATAAATCAACGTTGGTATAGGATGATATCCCTTTTATACTGTTGGTGCAACTATTAGCATTTCTGGAACGTGATTTGTATATAAATATTTAAAAGTCATTACATTTGGCCTAGTCATTGTATCTCTAGAGATTTAAGGTAAGAATATGATCATAGATTCACATACATATTTATATTTAAGAAGGTTCACTGTGGAAACAGTATAATGTTTCAGTATACAGAAATGGTTGCATTAATTTCTATCTATTCATAACAGAAAATGTTATAGAAATTAACTTATTGTTGATATTTCTTTCAAAGAATGACATATAAAATATTTGTTATATAATGAAAGTACAAGGCAAAAATCTCAGTTAACCACACAGTCAAATCCCAGTTTTTTTCTTTAATATTTCCTATGACATTTCATCAAAGAAACAGAACCAGCTTGTGTAAAATGAATAAGGAATTTGCCGTGGGGTCAATCCTTACACAGTTGTGGAAGCTGACAGAGAAGTCTAAGCAAAACCATTGACGCTGAGTCTGATGATAAGCCCAAAGTCATTACAGGTCAGTGGGACTGGCAGTCAGGAAACAAACAAACAAACAAACAAACAAAAAACTGGATGCAAATTGAGGGAGAATTAGGACAAATGAAACAAAATGAACAAACTGGAACTTAGGAAAACAAACAGAAACCCTCATCTGTTTCTTAGGGCCGCTAACCTCAGCAACACAGATGACATGCAAGAGAACGTAGAATCTTTTGCCACGACGATGCACACACTCCTGGCCCAGGGACTCAACAAGCTGAAGGAGAAAATCTGGTGGGATCAGCTGGCAGATCAGCAGCAAAGTGTGAGCTATCATTGTGCTGTGGGCCCTTGCCCTTCCTCCAGAGACTCCTTTATCTGCCTTGTCATTTATGCCTTCCAATTTTGCTGGAATCTCTCTGAGGTCAAACCTAATTTGGAATCACACAAAGAAAGAAATTCCAGAACAGGTAGTTCCAGCTGGGTGGAGTGGGCATGGTATGAAGTGTTCGGAGCTGCATATGTATGCATTTAAATGCACATGATAATGAGCGTAAGTAACAAGCAGAAATAAATCAATAGGTATTTCTTCTGGTGGGATGATAGATAGTAGTTTTATACTTTGTATATAGTTTCCTACTTTTAGAGCACATATTTTTTTTTCTATTCAGGATGAAACAATCTTTGAAAGAAGTTGAATATGTGAATCTATGAATAACTAGATGATGGGAATTCATAAACATACTAAACAAAACTAGAGCTAACGGAATTTCTGTGAGATAAAAAATATCAAAACATGTTAAAAGTAAAATCTCTGGATATCAACAATTGTGACATAGAGGTGATATTCTAATAAACTCATAAATAAACAATATATGAATGGCTCAGTGATAAAGACAAGTAAAAATAGAAAATACATTGAAGACATACAAACAAACAAGTATTAAATTAGGCTCAATACTAATCAAAATAATTAAAACAAGATTTTAAAAAGAAAATCAAATTATAAACTCTGTTAACAAAACAATGGTTCCCATTAATGAGGATTTGATGAAATGGAACACATTCTCAGTCACTGCTGGTAAAAAGCAAATTTGCTGTAATTGTTTAAAGAAATACAAGAAGGCATGTATAGTTAGATGTAAGACCGTTTTATATTATTGACAAAATCTGTTCTAAGGATCTCTGTTAAGGAAATTTTCAGAATTTCAGATATGTTCCTAACTTGCCAGGGGAAAAAATAATTTATTTATTGACTTTTATGAGCATAGAAAAAGAAAGAAAACCTTCAACTTAATGTAATCTGAGATGCATTTTCAGCTAAGCTACTGGGAAATTTGATATAATCAATAATGTGGAAGGACACTTAGATGCTTCATAATCCAATTAACTTATTTTAAAGTGGCAAATTGGGACTGAGCTCTCTATAAATTTATATTTAAAGCACAGTCCAAATAGAGAGTTCAAGATCAACCCAAGAAAAGAGCCATCACATTACCTCCTACACTTCAAAACCTAAATGTATGATTATAAACAGCAACAATGTGTATTCTTCTTGTTTCATAGAATTACCAGCAACGCCATAAAAATGTGAACACAGTAAGATGTTATAAACAACAGTACAAGGACACCATAGGAACTCATACACACGGACGTGCTCGTGCGCGCGCGCACACACACACACACACAGGTTTTTAAAAAAATAGTTCAGGTCTTCATGTGAAATAAAATAATAAAGAACAAAACCCACGTATATTACTCTTCGATGTTAACACAGGAGGCAAAGTTATTACATTAGAATATTTTCATTGAATATTTTTCACATGTCTTGTTTTGATGGTGAGGCGAGGGCTCTTGTTCTGATAGTGAAAAATCAGCAACTCTCTGATGATAACTTTAGTAGATCCTTCCATGACAAAGCAATTCAATATCATGCTTAATTTCATCCCATTACCTAAGTGCCAATCTTTTCTCAGTTCCTGACAAATAGACGCTACCTAGTTTTGAAGCGAATTTGGTGCTGGCAATCAGATTCTCTTCACATTAAGTTCCTGTTGAGCTACTGCACAAACAAATGGCTTCACTCCTCTGAGCAAACACACTCCAGCAGGATGGATTTCAGGACTTGCTTTGCTTGGCCTTGATGGGTTGCCCACAAACTCCAGTAGCCCATACATTGCTGTAGCAGGAGTAGAGGCAAGTATCTTGTGAGCAAGGTGAGGTGGATGATGAGCACAGAATATTCTACTTTACTCACATAAAACTGGAAGCATCCCCATTTCAGGATCTGTGATCTTTTAATCTAGTTTCGTGTGTGACAAATACTTGATCTGTTCTGCTTGCCATGGATTAATATCTCAATCAGCAACCTCTGCAGAAAAGATAATGACTCAATATCTCCAGTTATTAGCTGCACATTATTATCTTAAGAAGAAAAAGAAAGAAGAAAGAAAACAGGACAAATCAGATGAGATTAGTTTTATTTTGTATTTCCAAGTTGACTGTTCTCTCCTGCCGATTTTTCGCTGAGTTGCACCTGCTTACCAATTACAGCTTAATCATGTCCTTTGGAGCTTGGAGAGCTCATTAGCATTCTACACTTCCCCCGAACTTTGATGTCAAAACAAAGCTGCATCCCTCATACCTGGAGGTCTAGCAAATGTCTAAGTGGGCTCAGACAGGGATCTAAATATCAAAGGCAAGACAAGAGACGAACCAAATCCCTGGTTCATTTTACTTGAACTTAAAAGATTTCCTTTAATTTTTAGGCTCTCATGGATTATCCATTGCTAGAGGATGCTATTTTCAGGAGAAGATTAATCTTGTACGCTGCATACACTCTTGTTAAAAAATCTGGCTGGCTGAGTGAAAACAGCAAGGAGTAGAACAAGAGTGCCTCAAGCCCTTTGGAGGAAGTCTGTAGCAATTAGGCCGGAGGGAAATCCAATTTGGATTATGATATTTTACCCAGTGGAAAAATGCAGAGCATGAATAAGGAATTTTGCTGAGTTTTGTGCCTTTCCTGGCCTTTAGTTTTGCTAAGATTTTAGAGGCTGAACATCTGTACCTACATTTGCTCTTTGGAATTGAAGACTACCAATGAACATATATACTACAAATATTGGGATATCATGTTAGAAGAAAAACTACAAGTAAAATAAGATACCTACCTAAAAGGTGTTTTGCTTAAATGTTTATTTTTTTTTCTGCATTACTGGTAAGTACCTAGTGTGTAAAACTGTGCTCTGTGAAATCGTTTGGGAGAAGATGCTGATCAAAAGGAGAGCATTAGTTGTATTGTTAATATAACTATACAGCAGACAACACTAACTGCCCTAATGACAAGCTTACAGGTGTTCCTAACAGTGAATGAATCACTACACACTATATCGTACTTAAGCACTGCTTGTCTATTTTCTAATGGAAAATATTTGTTTCTGTTTTCAGGTATGTGTTCATTAAGTCAGGAATTTAGAAAAAGCAAAACTAAGCTCTCCACCAAGGAAAAACCATTGCAAACAATTTGTTATATGATATTCAATTCTTTATTCTCTCCATGTATTTCATTTGTTATGTGAGGACATACTTGAGAGCATTTAAAGTCATATGTCCTTATTAGTTTCAATTTTTTTACTTATATCATTTTGGCAATATTTAAATATTCATCTAGAAAAAAATAGAGTTACATTATATTATACTAAATAGCTTGGGAACTATTTATATTGTGTAGGTTTAACAAAATATTTAATATATGATGCTTTTTCCCAATTTTTTACTTAAATAAACATTATATTTTACGAGGAAAAAAATGCCCAGTAAGGAGATTATCAGATATACTAGCATTTTTAACATTTATATACCTCAATTGCCCTTCAGGCTTTAGAATTTGCAATTATAAGAATTCTTTATTAAAAAATGCTTACGGTAATTTTTATTAGTCTAGTTGTTTAATATATTTGTGATAAATTTCCAACTTTTCTATATACATTTAATTTCAGCTTTTCTGGCTAGTTCTCTTACTCTATATGTGATTTATTTCTTAAATTTTTTTATTATACTTTAAGTTCTAGGATACATGTGCAGAATGTGCACCCATCAATCTGTCATCTACGTTATGTATTTCTCCTAATGCAGTCCCTCCCATTGCCCCCTACTCCCTCACAGGATCCAGTGTGTGATGTTCCCTCCCTGTGCCTATATGTTCTGCTTGTTCAACTCCCACTTATGAGTGAGAACATGTGGGATTTGTTTTCTGTTCCTGTGTTAGTTTGCTGAGAATGATGGTTTCCAGCTTCATCCATGTCCATTCAAAGGACAAAAACTCATTCTTTTTTATGGCTACATAGTATTCCATGGTGTATATGTGCCACATTTTCTTTATCCAGTCTAACATTGATGGGCATTTGGATTGGTTCCAAGTCTTTGCTATCATGAATGGTGATGCAATAAACATACGTGTGCATGTGTCTTTATAGTAGAATGATTTATAATCCTTTGGGTATATACTCAGTAATGGAATTGCTGGGTCAAATGCTATTTCTAGTTCTAGATCCTTGAGGAATCACCACATGTCTCCCACAATGGTTGAATTAATTTACACTTCCACCAACAGTGTAAAAGCATTCCTGTTTCTCCACATCCTCTCCAGGGTCTGTTGTTTCCTTACTTTTTAATGATTGCTATTCTAACTGGTATGAGATGGTATCTCATTGTGGTTTTGATTTGCATTTCTCTAATGACCACCACAACCAAGTAAGTTTTATCCCTGGGATGTAAGGCTGGCTCAACATATGCAAATCAATAAATGTAATCCATCACATAAACAGAACCAATGACAAAAATCACATGATTATCTCAATAGATGCAGAAAGGACCTTTGATAAAATTCAACACCCCTTCATGATAAAAACACTCAATTAACTAGATATTGATGGAAAATATCTCAAAATAATAAGAGCTATTTATGACAAACCCACAGCCAATATCACAATGAATGGGAAAAAGCTGGAAACATTCCCTTTGAAAACTGGCACAAGATGATAAGTATGCCCTCTCTCACCACTCGTATTTAACGTAGTATAGGAAATTCTGGCCAGGGCAATCAGACAAAAGAAAGAAATAAAGGACATTAGAATAAGAAGAGAGGAAGTCAAATTATCTCTGTTTGCAAATGACATGATTGTATATTTAGAAAACCTCATCATCTCTGCCCAAACATTCCTTAAGTCAATAAGCAACATCAGCAAAGTCTCAGGATACAAAATCAATGTGCAAAAATCACAAGCATTCCTATACACCAATAATAGAGAGCCAAATAATGAGCAAATGGCTATTCACAATTGCTACAAAGAGAATAAAATACCTAGGAATACAACTTACAAGGGATGTGAAGGATCTTTTCAAGGAGAACTACAAACCACTGCTAAGGAAATAAGAGAGGACACAATCAAATGGAAAACCATTCCATGTTCATGGATAGGAAGAATCAATATTGTGAAAATGGCCATACTGCCCATACTAATTTATAGATTCAATGCTATTCCTATCAAGCTACCCATTGAGCCTCTTCACAGAATTAGAAAAAAACTATTTTAAATTTCATGTGGAACCAAAAAAGAGCCTGTATAGCCAAGACAATCCTAAGCAAAAAGAACAAAGCTGGAGGCATCATGTTACCTGACTTCGAACTATACAATAAGGCTACAGTAACCAAAACAGCATGGTATTGGTACCAAAACAGATATGTATATGTATGTATGTGTGTGTGTATATATATATATATGTACACACACCAATGGAACAGAACAGAGACCTCGGAAATAACACCATACATCTACAACCATCTGCTCTTTGGCCAGCCTGACCAAAAAAAGCAAGAGAAAAAAGTTTCTCTACTTAATAAATGGTGCTGGGAAAACTGGCTAACCATATGCAGAAAAGTAAAACTGGACCCCTTCCTTACCCCTTATACAAAAATTAACTCAAGATGGATTAAAGATTTAAACATAAGGTCTAAAACCATGAAAAACTCTAGAAGAAAACCTAGGCAATACCATTCAGGACATAGGCATGGGCAAAAACTTCATGATTGAAACACCAAAAACAATTGCAACAGATGTCAAAATTGACAAATGAGATCTAACTAAACTAAAGAGTTTCTGCACAGCAAAAGAAATTATCAACAGAGTGAACAGACAACCTACAGAATGGGAGAAAATTTTTGCTATCTAACTGTCTGACAAAGGGCTAATATCCAGAATCTACAAGGAACTTAAACAAATGTACAAGAAAAAAAATCAAACAACTCCATCAAAAAGTGGGTGAAGTATATGAACACTTTTCAAAAGAAGACATTTATGTGGCCAGGAAGCATATTAAAATTATAAGAACACTTATTTCTTCTCTCTTGAAATAATTTTGGACAGTGTTTTGTGTGGCATAAGACATGTAAGTAGCCTCTTGGTGCCTCAGTTTTCTCGTTTTTAAAATAGAGAATAATAATACCTGTTAGTGTAGGGTCTTTGATGCTATTCAGGATAAATTTTTGTGAAGACAAGGTTATTTGAATATTATTTTGATTTGTATACAAATTTTCTAAATGCTTACTCTTCTTAAAAATTTTATATTCAAGCTCTGATTTTTATTATTCTACTTAAAAGTCTAAGATATTCTAAGGATATTTCTAAATGGCCATTGAATAATGTTTAGTATCATTAATATACAAAGTTAATTAAGTCCAAATATTTTAAATTAAATGTATGCCATTTGATTTCATTTTAAATCATATAATTACTTGACTTAAAACATTTACAGATATGTAATTATTGAAAGTACAATTAGACAATAAATATGGTAAAACATGTTATTAGAAGTATTATAATACTGTGTATCAACAATCACATTTTAAATAAAAATTAAAAGTCTAAATAGAATAGCAAACAACATATTTTAAATTATAATTATGAGGCTATTACATTAAATTTATAGGTTAAATTCTCTAAAAATAACTATTGGGATCTAATTTATCTAATTGCATAGATTTATTTCTTTCAGGATGGTAATAAATTTTTTTAAGATATCTGTATACTTAATTCTAAATTTTTCTGACTTTCAATTTGATCTTTCATAAAGTATATAATTATATTTGGGGGCATATCTTGTCAGTATAATATGTTTAGTCTCTTATTTTAAAAATTACTCTATTTTAATATTAAAATACAATAAAATTGACTCTATTGTGATCTATAGTCCTGTGAGTTTTTATACACGAATAGAATCACGTAACACCACCACAATCAGGTTAGAGAATATTTTCTTCAGTACGTCCCCCAAAATTCCTTCATGCTGATCTTTTTAGTAATACATTTCCTCCATACTTAAACCCTGGAAACCAGCAATCTCTTCTGTCACTATAATTTTGCTTTTCCTAGAATATCATTTGTAAGAATCATTATATTAAAATATTTAATTTTTGAGACTGGTTTATTTCTTTAGCATCATATCTTTGAGATTCATCCCTGTCGTTGTTGATCAATAGTTCTTTCCTTTTCATTCTTGATTAATATTGCATTGTATGGACCTATCACAGTTCCTTTATTCCTTTGCCGTTGAAGGACTTTTGGGTTGTTCCCAAATTTGGATGATTATGAATAAAGCCACGATGAATATTTGTGTGTGGATTTTCCATGAACATAAGTGTTTATTTGCCTAACGTGGATACCCAGCAGTGGGATTACTCCATCCCTGGGAAACCGTAGGATTAACTGTAACATTAGTAGAACCTGTCAACTTTTCAGTGAAACTATCCAGTTTTAAAGGAAGTTTTTCTTACGGATCTACTAAGTGAATCCTGTGAGACTAATGCTTCTCATTGCCTTATTTTTAGTCAAATTAGTGTTAGTATCATCAGTCCTGGTAGCTCTATCATTTTATATAATTCAACTAATATATTTACTGCTTGTGATTCTGAATTTGGTTCTTAA